>NW_020175829.1:3074538-3190655 GCF_003031525.2 Neophocaena asiaeorientalis asiaeorientalis | reverse complement strand
AAAAAAAAAAAAAAAAAAAAAAAAAAAAAAAGATTCACACAGAACATGTTTAAATAAAAACTGCCCTTGCCTAGAAAGAAATGGACAATTATGAATAAGGTGCCTGCAATGGTTTTTCTCATGAGCTATAAATGTCCAGAGGCTCTCAGAGTTTAGTTCTATCTTTATTTAAATGCTCCGACAGTACACTAGTCACAGGATCTTGGGTGTCTATTGCTACAAGGAGCTTTTCCAGAAAAGTAGTATCTTCTGGACTGAAAAGCCACCTAATCTTGACCTTTAGGATGTTTAGCAAGAACCTGTCATTCTGCCCCCACCCCATCGTCTTTAACTAGCTCTTTGAAGACTCTTAATCCAATGGCCACAGAACATGCTGCTGGCTCGTCACAAAAAGAGTGTTGAGGGAACTGGCCCTCTATTGGGGGAAAAAAAAATTTAAGTTAGAGTCCTACTGCTCACAAAAATATCCCAGATGGATTAAGGCTCTAACACTAAAAAATTTCAACTATGAAAGCATTCTGTAGAAGAATATATAGGGGACTAGGCTTATAACCTTGGAGAAGGAAGGCCTTCTTAAGCCAGACACAACAAAAAAAAGTCTTCCAGAGGAAAATTATTTATGGTGCCTTCGATGTACTCCAATTTCCCAAAGTTAAAAGACAAGGCCAGGCTTAGAGAAAATATTTGCCAAATAACAAAGGATTAATATTCTGAAAATATAAAGAACTACCAATCAGTTTTTACAAAAAGACATGTTTTTGAATTGAGCAAAGGATATTAAGAGGCAACTCATAGAAAAGAATAAAAATACCTAATAAACGTAAGAAGAGCTGCCTAGTAAAGAAAAAGATTAAAATAGTGAGACAGGTTTTTTTCTTTATGAGATTGTCAGAAACTTAGAAAACAAACTTACGGTTACCAAAGCGGAAAAGGGAGGTGTAAGGGATAAATTAAGAGTTTGAGATTAATAGATACACACTACTGTATATAAAATAAACAACAAGGACCTACTGTATAGCACAGGAAACTATATTCAATATCTTGTAATAACACATAATGGAAAACGATCTGAAAAAGAATATATATATCTCTCTGAATCACTTTGCTGTGCACCTGAAACTAAGACAATATTGTAAGTCAACTATACTTCAATTTTTTAAAAAGTTTAAAAAAATATTGTCAGGGACTTCCCTGGTGGTCCAGTGGTTGAGAATCCACCTTCCAATGCAGGGGACGTGGGCTCGATCCCTGGTTGGGGAACTAAGATCCCACATGCCGTGGGGCAATGAAGCCCACGTGTCGCCACTACTGAGCCCACACGCTCTGGAGCCTGCCTGCCACAATGAAAGATCCCGCGTGCCGCAACTAAGACACGACGCAGCCAAAATAAATAAATATTTTAAAAAATATTGTCAAAAAATTTAAAGATCAAGTTAATGAAGTGTGGGCCAGTGTGTGGCAGGTACCTGAGACCCTGCTGGTGAGCAATTTGACGGCCTCCCATCACACAACCACTACGATCCAACGACGGCCCTCGTCTCTAGGGAAGAAGTGGATCCATGTAATTGGGATGCTCACTGGAAGTTCTGACTATACCATCAGACACTAGCAATAACAGATAGCAAAGTGGGGTATCAAACAGGCTACCCTGGAAAATGTGCCAAACAGAGGTAACAAAAAAACAGACTGAGTCTCTCTTCCATAATGAGAGGCCAGGGAGAGATCTAAGGGAGGGTTTGTTTGGAAAGAGCTGCTGTGAGAGCCCCCCATTCAGCCCCCTCTGCCCACTAGAACAAGGGTGGGAATATCACCTCGTGGCCTCACAAGAGGGTTTTCAACGAGACCAGCTGGTGAGTTTCATGGAAGTCATCTATTCACAGTTAAGGGAGCAGGCGGAGCTGGTGTCTGACTCCTACCCAGGGCACCTAGAACATGACAGATGGGGGCTGGCTGTCTTGGTGGCCAGGGCAGGAAGGAAAGTTGTGCCTGCATTAGGACTAGCTCATCCTCTCAGAGTCTGTCAGAGCAAAGAATATGACATGTTTCCGTGGGCCAGGGGAGGGGGGACCACAGGCAAGACTGAGCCAGTCTGGGGCTTGTCTTCAGTCCAGACCTCTGGGGCTGTCCGGAGGGGCAACATAACCTCAGGAGGCAGGACTGGATGGGGGACCACTGGCGCCCAGGGCTGAGAGGGAGAAAGGGATGGGGCCCTTGAAAAGCACCTCACGAGAGAGTCAGCTCTAACCCAGGCCTACAGAATGGAGGCCCTCTCACTACATATAGATGGTACTGTCCCCTTGGCCATCTTCCCACCCCCATCCTAAGTAAAGCATGGCAAAAGAAAGATGCTCATCAACGTTCTCCAAGATGTTTAAAGACAAAGCAATTTTGATTACAATCCACATGGATTTAGTACATTAAGAAACAGTTTATGAACTTATGTACATAAACACGTACAGAATAGTTTAGAAAGACACAAAAATTAATAACAGTGGTTGCCTCTAGGGAGAGAAGTAGTATGGGGCGGGCAGTGTCAAATGGAAAATTCAATTTATCCCTATTATTTTAAAAGACAAAGGACATATTTATATATTCCTTGAATAACTAAATGCATTTTAAAAAAGACACTGTTCCCAGGAATAAAGTCCATCTGTCAGTCTTAATCTACTAACCCTGGATCAGCAATAATTCTGGTTATCAGGACACAAGCACACCCTTGGGCTCTTTTGTAAATGTCTGGATGTCATTCTTTGGCTTTCTCTACCGCACGCTCCCATTTGAGCGAATTCTGCGCCTGGGATTTGTATGTCAACCATGGACCTCAAACTCTGATTCTTCTCAAAGCAGACAAGAATCACAGATCAACTTACACTTTGTTTTCTTAATTTTATTTTAAGAAATCCTTTTTGTGGTTTCCTCTGGCAGTGAGAATAGGAAGAAACAGGACTTCATCAGAAAAACTAAGAAAACTAAGAGGTACATCCAGAAATAAACTAACACCTGGAGAATGAAGAACCCCAAGAGTGGTGAATGAAAAAGGAGATTAGAAGAACTTGAAGTTGTTCCGGTAAAGAGTGCTCCGATGTGGGTGTGTGCGTGTGTGTGTGGGCACGCACACAAATAAACATATTTGTGTACATACAGTTTGTTTTGAAACAGGAGAAACCTAGTACTAAACCACAGCCTGTGAAATCCCCTGAAAAAAAACAGTACTTTGATTATAGACCAAACACCTTAGCAAAGCTGACAATCACTTTGAAGAAACCAGCTAAGAAAATCATGGGTTTTGAAAATGACTTTTGTTTTCAAGCCTATCAATTGCCAAAAGGGTGGATGAAGTTCCCTTTCACCCTACTGCAAACCTATAGCAGCCTGTATTTTGTATCATTTCTCTCCTAAACCCATATCCTATGTTATACACCAGATACTGGAACATTACAGCCCGTGGGTCAAGGCTATTTGTTATATTTTCAAATGGCTGGAAGACTTCGAGAAAAGAACAGTATTTCATAGTTTACATGAAAATCAAATTTCAGTATCCATAAATAAATTTTGATTGGAACCCTGCTACGTGCATGTGTTTTCGTATTGTCTACAACTGCTTTCACACTACAGGGTAGAGTTGAGTCATTTCAACAGAGACCCAATGGCCCTCAAAACCATCTGACACTTTACAGAAAAGGTGTGCCAGACTCTGTTCTAGACCAGTTGACCTCTCTATCCTCCCATGTGCACCGGGCAAACATCATTGCTGATAGTAGCAAAGGGCTACCATTCAGCTTCTTTTGTACGTTTGAGTGATTATCAGCTGCTCAGAGATGGCAAACGCTTCTATATCAGCCCATCAATTAGTATTTATTCAACCAGACCTCCCAGGCTCACGCCACTTCAACACACCCCTTTACACTGTCCATGGAACAAAGAAGCTCCTAATAAATACATAGTTCTCAGCTCGTTAAAATACTCACCAATGATAAAAGGACAATCAGCAGTATCCTGGGAATTAATCCCTCACAGCTTCTACTGGTTTAGAGTATTATGAATTTCACATTAAATCATACTTTAAAAATAAGCATTTTAGGGACTTCCCTGGTGGCACAGTGGTTAAGACTCCACGCTCCCAATGCAGGGGGCCCAGGTTCGATCCCCGGTCAGGGAACTAGATCCCACATGCATGTTGTAACTAACAGTTCGCATACCGCAACTAAGACCCAGAGCAACTAAATAAATATTAAAAAATATATATATATTAAATAAGAATTTTAAAAAATAAGCATTTTATACCTATATATATTATTTTGTATACTGTACTGTCCCATGTAGAAATTATTCAGTTACTTTAGCTTGAAGACTTCTTATTCACAACAACCCTTATTCATATGTAAATTATCAGCCAAATCAGCTTCAGAAACAACAAAATAAAGAAACTAATCAGGCATCAGTCATACTTTGCTTTCAACAATCCGATTTCCCCTCAGCATCAATCAACACTCCCATCTGCCACCTCGGAACTGTCCTCTCCCTTGCTCTCAGAATCACGCATTCTCTCAGCTCAGGGACACCATTCATCTGATCCTTGCATCTCATCGGGTCACATCCCCAGTTACATCCTGGGCAATTCTGTTCCAAAGCCTCTTGATGGTGCTTTTGCTTGTGTCTAAATTACCTTCCCTTTGCTTCTCCAGAAAATCAAATCTGGCCTTGAGAACGTCACATGACCAGGCTTTACTCCCAAGTCTACAGATCAGCCCTTCAATTCCTGAAAGCAAAGAGTCTATTTCTATAGGAAGACAGGAAACTGAAAAACAAGAACATGGCACTGTATCCCTCAAGTCTAGAGAGCACACACCAGGGTCTCGGAGCTGCTTCAAACGCATTATCCGTGTCCCTACAGCAAACTTTTGGAAACTTTGCCACAAGGGAAAGGATGTGCTGAGCAGCTGACACAGACACTCCAGTGGCCCAGAAGTTAGATTTCCCATTGTGAATGAATACATGGGCAGTCAATAACTTGAGCCTGATTTTTTATGAATCATTTCCCTGAGCCAGGATCAGCGCCAAGGTAGGGAAAAATTAAGTTTCTGCTTCTGTAAAACAGACACACAATGCTGGTGACCACATCAAGGCTCCACCACCTAACAACTAACAGTTCGCATGCTACACAAATGTCTAACTTGCGGGCACCTTTTGCCTGCTTCTAAATATTTAATGAACACTTACCATGTGCGATGATTTGCTAGGAATTGTAATATATAAACTAAATAGCGCAGAGTCCACTCTGTGGAGGGGCTTTAACTTGTTGGGAAAATAAGCCATATGTGAAAAAACACAAGACCAATATAAAACCAAATCTACCAAATAACCCAAATGTGCGGGAGAGGCAGTGAGAGAGGGATGCAAGGATGCTGGTGAAGCAGTAATGGGCTAAGATCTCACGGCTCCAGGAAGGAAGAAAAAAAAAACAGAACTGAGTCTGCAAGAATGGACAGAATTTGGCTGAGAGAAAATCCCCCAAGTGAAAGGATAGAAAGGAACAAGGGGTACCTGACATTAAAAAAAAAAAAAAACACCTTAATGAGGCCAACGATCTACACTGGTGATCAGAGAACAAGGTGACTAAGATAAAAGGACATCACCTGAGGGCCTGATGGTCAAGAGAAGCTGAAACGTGATAGGGAAGCAATGGGAAGGTTTTTAAACAAGAAGATGACCTCATGAAAGCAGCCTTTGGGGAACATACCATCTTCCTTCTGATTGGACAGGTTTGGGTCAGAAGAAAGAAAACCACGAGACAAGGAGGTGAGTTAGCAAGTTACTACATGATAAAGCATGAGCTCAGGTACTTTGCAGTTTAGAGTAACACAAGACAAGAGTAAAAAAGATATGACCTGCGGTGAATACAGATGAGCTGCTTCCTCCCTTCCCTTGCCCAGAATGCTAACCACCCATAATGCAGTCAGGAAACTGGTTAGTAATAATAAATGACCACCACAATAGCCAATGCATTGGGGCCTCCTAAAGTCCTATTTATACCTTCAGAGATTAACACGAGAATTGGGGTTTTCAGCTTGGTGATTCAATAAATTACTATATGTTGAAAATTAGTATTCTATGCACAGTGTATTTGCTAATTGTCTATAAACTGCAAACCTTGTTTTTCTCAACATAGCAGGCAAAGTTGACTGTATTTGCTCGTTATACCTCACTCCTGCTTCTGCATAAGGAAGGTTACAGAAGAGCAGGAGAGGTCAACTGCAGGCATCCAGGGTCAGAAGGGCTGGGCGGATGGAGGGTCCCTGCTGGGGATAGGGAAGGCCTCGGGTTCCTGCAGCTCTTCTGACCCCAACAGTCCTCGGGAGACAAGATGCGCCTGTGAGACAAGCAAGCGCACACCTTCTCGAAGCCGTTTAGACACTGTCTCCATCTGTTCCCTTTAACAGCTTCCTTCTGCTGAGGCGAAGCTATCCCCTCTTATCTGGCTTGAGTTACTGCCAGTTTGTTTTCATAAAGATCACTATCTTGGCCAGACACTGGGAAATAAGTGAGACGACAAATCTGGTTTTGATGAAAAGGAGACATTAAATGGGGTGTCAGTATTACCCAAGGGACAGGGAAACTCAAATGGCCTTGCCTCACAGACCTCACGCCCCAGCCGAAGGGAGAGATCAAACGCTACGGTCCCCTGCCTCTAAAGCCATCAGAGAAAAAGGAGGCTTGCCCGGCACCGGGACCATGCACAGACCGTCTCGTGGCCTGCCAGAGAAAAAACTCACCCTTGCGCCCTAGAGGTACGTTCGCTTAAGAAAATAGTCATACAAAACCAGGGTTTCCACGCTTCTCCTCAAGTAATAAAGCTAGACCATACCTCATGTATGAAACCAGAATCTAATAGAGTAACCAGACTTTCAGGGGCTCTGCAGGTATAGGTATGATCCAAGAAGGAAGCAGACCTCCCCTTTCTAGAAGCAGCCAAGATATGCTCATACCCTCAGCCAATCAGTCATCAGGGGACCTACTGGTGCCTAAATGGGCTGGGTGGCAAGGCCACTTCTAGTTAAAATCTTTACAACCAGCAAAAAGCTATTTCTTTGTAAGCAAAGACTTCGGATCCCAAGGCAAGGGCGACACTTCCTAATAGAATCCTTCTCAAATATTTTATAATGCCTTCTCTCCTTCACTTTTTAAGGGCCAAGAACCCTTAAGAAACCTAAAGGTAAAAAAGGAATTTTCTGCTCTTGATATCGTCTGTGTTTCTAGCTTCCTTCCCTAGTGGAAAGTCTGCCCCAGCCTGTCAGCAGGTGTAGCAAATTCATTTTATAATATAACTGCTAAAAGAAAGCCAGTTAGTCATGCCTCAAGTCACCATCTTTCCACAAGGAGCTGGGCTAGCCACGCTCTTCTGAAGCCTGCCACTGACTCTACAAAGTAGGTATTATCCACCCTTTACAGATGAGGAAACACACTGTGTGAGGTTAAGTTAACTTGGCCAAGGTCACACAGCCAGTAAATGGCCAAGTGAATATTGGAGCCAAGTTCCTCTAACCAGGGGGAATCTTAATACGAGCACAGGCTTCTGGTCTGGGGACTGGGACAGGAAAAGAATTACATTTTACTTTTCATTCACTTCTACCTGAAATTTAGCATTTTTCTTCAATTATGAATACAAGCAAGCAACCACAGTAGTTACTGGCAGAATTTGACTTTGTCACCGATAAATATATTTTCATAACACTTTACAGTTGCTGTTAATTTCAAAATATTATTTATGCTCATCACAACTTAAAAATTCGAGTAGTCATTAGATCCACCACTAGAGTTTTTTGTGCATTAGTAAAGAAGCACATACTACTCTATCACAAATTTGTTTTCTCAAATATTTTGATAACTGTTTTTCAGTACAGTTGGCTTCCTTTGTAGTCCTATGTATCTCAAGTAAAACATAATTCTGAGAGGAGTTCCATAGACTTCTCAGACTGCTAAAGGAGCTCCTCACATACAGAAACCCTAAGAACCCCTGCTCTGACCCCAGAGCCTACATCTCTCTTCATTTCCCTACCCTGCCTACCTCACTCTCTTTTCTCCCCTGGTTCCCTCCTTTCCCAGACAGTCTTTTTTTTTTGACATCTTTATTTGAGTATAATTGCTTTACAATGGTGTGTTAGTTTCTGCTTTATAACAAAGTGAATCAGTTATACATATACATATGTTCCCATATCTCTTCCCTCTTGCGTCTCCCTCTCTCCCACCCTCCCTATCCCACCCCCCAGACAGTCTTAAAATGGTTTCCCACACAGAATTCTTTTAAAAAATCTTTCACTGAAGATTCAACCGTTAAATCAACTAAGGCACTGTCTCCTATTGAGTAGTACGAATATTTATAAATTTGCACGGCTCCAAATTTTTAGTCCCAAATTAGCTTTAAGTATGATGGGCCAAAAGCCAACTTATTTTGCTGACATGAAGAATGACACAAGTACTCCATGTATCAGAAATCCTAGAACTGCCTAACAATCACCTGCCAGCATGAAACCATTTCCATCAGCAAACAATGGAACAATTGGTTAAAACCAAAAGAAGCAGTATTATGGAACAACAGTAAACGAATCCAGAGACGGCTGTTAGACAGCCGCCAAGATTCTCTAAGGATCAGGTAACATCTCTCTCATACTTGAAAATGCAAAGAAAGACACAGCTCTCCCCCAGATCCAGACTTCAGGGTAGTCTCACGAAACAACACACCAGACTCACACACATAATGGACAGGCGTGGGTTTCCCCAATGGAAATAAGGCGGAGGAAAAGAGAGCTTCCTCGCTGACTATGTTTGCACAAGGCATGCATTTGTGATAGCTTAGTGTGCAATCACAGGGCGTCATTGTCCTGATGTTACCATAGACCTGAGAAGATGAGGTAGTTGTGGCTCACGGGCGTAGTTGCTCCGTGGCATGTGGGATCTTCCCAGACCAGGGCTCGAACCCGTGTCCCCTGCATTAGCAGGCAGATTCTCAACCACTGTGCCACCAGGGAAAGCCCAATAGTGAGTCTTATATTGCAAAATTGTCCCTACCGCTTCAATGAGGCCATTTATGTTAACTTTCTTTTCAAATGAGTCTTCCATTCAATACACACAAGAATGTGAATGCCGCATTTACAAGGGTAAAGAATCTTTAATAAAAAAATATTTCTTAGTTGATTCAACTGGGCCATGATATCATTTCTTTCTCTAGCTTGTTTAACTGTGTTTTCTGATTCTTAACAAAGAGATTCTTTGTGGTTCCGTGTTAAAAGCAGAGTGAGAAATGGTGGCCTCCATTCTGCCCGGACGTGTGGGCTTGACTGGTCAACACTGCCTTCAGTTCTGCTTTTCCATAATCACAGAGTTGTGGTTTGTACGTCATTGGATCGGTATTAATCAATTCCCCAAAACAGGATGCCTTTGGAGAATGGCACCCACAAGGAGCCCTTGCAGGGACTCTAGATTTGTTATGAAGAGACTGTCAGATGGCTTTACCAATTAGCCCAACTTTGTGAGTTTTGAAAAAAATGTTTAGGACACACAGCATAGATAATAACAAAGTTGGGTACAGGCTGGGAGTCAGGCTTTCAGCTAAGGTGCTGTGTTTCATCCAACTCCAAAGGCTATTTAATTCCCCACATTATCAAGACCAGAATTCTGCTGGACTCCAAGGTACATCTGAGAGCAGGCAGGCTATCCTATGCCTTATAGCCTCCCCCCTGCCCCCCAGAGTAAATGACCCAACGAGGCTCACGCCCACCTCAGAGCAGGTACCCCAACCTACAGACTCCTAAACAGATGGTGTGGTGTGCAGGTTCCTGCTTGAGTTGAAGATTTCTTAAATCTACAGGTAAAAAAAAAATCACTGGGCAAAGGGTACTCGGGATCTATCTAATCCTGTTTGCCTCAAAAAGCAGGTAAATAGGCCCAGTGAAGGTATAACTACCTGAATCAGGATGTATGTAACAAAGTCTCTAAAATCCTGAGCCTTTGCCCCACCTTTGTCTCCTCCTAATCATACCAATTTAAGCCCATTAAAAGAAATGCAATTACTAATCAGGAGCTCTTCACTACTTACTAGATGAACATTTTTCTCTTCAAAGCACTTTAGAAAAGTAGGTTCCAGAATAGATTGCTGGTGACTCTCCCATTCTATTCAGGGCTCCATGATGAGAGCTGAGCTATTATTGCAGAGCTGATTGGACAGAAAGTGATTAGAAACTCCCTTACGTATTATACTTGCAGCAAGCCACAGTTTCACCTCTCATTCAGCTGTGCCTGGTCTATTTGACGTCTGCAGACAAAAGTGTATGCTTTTTAGAAAGATGTGCAAATTCTCTATTTCAACACATAGCAAAAAATTGATATGGCGAGATCGCTAATGAACAGAGCATAGAGTATGGTTCAAATAATGTCCTCCTTTGAAAATGAATACTGAAAGGAAATTCATGAGTTTGCGAATTACATTTCCTCTCCTTTCTATGTCAGGGTATTACAGTTCTCAGACAGACATTCTCGTATAATGGAAATGGATGGTGGTACAAGGAAAAAAAGGCATCATTTCTTTAGTTGGAAGTAAATAGAAACAATAAAAACATAAAATCTCAAGGCCAGAAAGGAACTTAAAAGATCACTTGCTCCCCAAATTCTTGTTTCCTGACCAAAGACTCAAATAAGTTAAATGACTTATCCAAGGCCAGTGTATGGATGTCTAAGGCACAGAGGAACACAGATTTCCTTGGTTAATGACTGCTCTTTCCACTCTATCCTACTATCGACGCTCTATCAAGGCACGTAGTAGTCAACCTTTCAGGCAATGATAAACATTTTAGAATGAATCACAGGTTTACCTTGCAAATTCCTTTGAATACTGCTGAATTCTTCTCCCTCTATCCAAACTAAGTTTGCTTCCAACCTACAAAATTTAGCATACCATTCTTTGACGAAGTCAAAGAAACAAATTCAAACATCTTATACTTCCTACAGGCAAGAGCACCTGTGACCGAATCTTAAGGTATTAAGTTGTTAAATTTCTAGGGCTCTATCCCATCCTGTGTTGATAAAAGGAGAGAGCAAAACGCACCAGGACGCAGCCTTCTTTCTCGCCTCCGTGTTTGTGACAGACGAAGCCAAGTGGAGGAGTTCCTGTTCCCATTAATAACCCAAGATGCCTGAGAACAAATCCATGCCATCACATGGGAGAACGATTTCATTGTAAACATGGAAGATCTTAGGGAGATTCAGTCGGCTGCATTTTTTAAAATTATCAATTCTTTTTAGTGACTCAGACAGATAAACCAGAGGAATGGTTTTCAAAGCGGTCTCCAAACCAGCAGCCTTCGCTACTCCTAGAACTTGTTAGAAATGTAAATTCTCCGGCCCATCCCAGAGCAGAATCAGAAACTCTGGGGGTGGGACACAACAATCTCTATTTTAATAAGCTCTCCAGGTGATTCTGAAGCAATGTTTGAGAAAAACTGAACTAGAACATTCCTAATGCTCCACTGACTTGTGTTGATGGACTGACAACCCTGGCACACAGACGTGCATACGACGGTCTCTAGTTCTTAATGCTCTCTCTAAAGGGGCCCTGAAACTTGTACAAAGCATCAAGCTTATCCAAGTTAGATCACTTTCTGGCAACTATCTATGGCAGACTCTGCCTAAAAATGAGTCATTTTCCAAAAGTATGGAGGAGTTTTATGAAGACAGAATTTATGACTCAGTTTTCTATTGTTTAAGTGGACAACTAGTCCTAACCATTACAAATTAGATTTTGCCTGCTTTTCTCCAAGAATAGAAACTGTAACTTTAAATGAAGAGGAGAGAAATAGAAAATAGTTACACAAGGACACTGCTCTGCTGTAACTTATGAGAAGCAGGCTAGATCCATGTGAATGGTACACGCGGTCTCTGCCCTGGCAAGGGGGACATTCTATCATTAAGGGCCCAGGTCCAGCACTAAATAAAATGGAAATCTGGAATAACGATTGAGTTTCCTGGTGTTCCTACTGCAGCAAAGGAAAATCAAACTAAAAAAAAAAAATTTTTTTTATTAGTAAGAAAGATAAAAAATGCCTTAAAAAAAGCCATCAGAATCAATGAATGCTGCTACTTTAAAAATAGGCACGAACTGCAAAACCCTGATGAAAGAACTCAAAGATGACCTAGATAAATGGAGGGAGACCTTTCGTGTTCATAGACTGGAAGACTTCATACAGTTAAGATGTCAATTCTCAAATTGATCTACAGATCTAACACAATCCCAATCAAAATTCCATAATTTTTTTGAGGTATAGACAAGTCAATAATAAACTTCATATGGAAAGGCAAAGGGGTTCAAATAGCTAAAACAATTTTGGAAAAGAAAAAGCCAGCTAGGGGACTCGGACTACCCAATGTCAAGACTTACTGTAGTATTGGCAAAAGGAGAGGCACACAGATCAATGGAACTTAGTCCAGAATAAAAGTATGCAAATGTGATCAACTGTTTTGACAAAAGTACAGACAATTCAATGGGTAAAGAGGAGCCTTTTCAACAAATGATGCTGGAACAATTGGAAATCCATAAGCAAACAGATGAGCTTCAACCTGTACTTTATATCTTATGCAAAAGTTAACTCAAAATGTATCACAGACCTAAATGTAAAACATCAAAGTATGAAACTATTAGGGAAAAGAACACAGAGAGAATCTTTGTGACCTTGGGTTAAGCAAAGAGTTTTTAGGGGGCTTCCCTGGTGGTGCAGTGGTTAAGAATCCGCCTGCTGATGCAGGGGACATGGGTCCGAGCCCTGGTCCGGGAAGATCCCACACGCCGCGGAGCAACTAAGCCCGTGCGCCACAACTACTGAGCCTGTGCTCTAGAGCCAGCGAGCCACAACTACTGAGCCCACGTGCCACAACTACTGAGGCCTGCACGCCTAGAGCCCGTGCTCCGAAACAAGAGAAGCCACCGCAGTGAGAAGCCCGCACACCGCAATGAAGAGCTGCCCCCGCTTGCTGCAACTAGAGAAAGCCCACACACAGCAATGAAGACCCAACACAGCCAAAAATAATAAATAAATAAAATATATAAATTTTTTTTTTAAAAAGAGTTTTTAGGTAGGACACCAAAAAGACAAACCATAAAATGAAAAAAAAATTGATAAACTGGACTTCATCAAAATGAAAAACTTCTACTCTATGAATGACTCTGTTAAAGAGAGTGAAAGGATATGCTACCAACTCAAAAAATTTTGTTAATCATTTGTCCAACAAATGACTGGTATCAAAATGTATAAAGAAGTCACAAAACTCAATAAGAAGAAGCCTAATTTTTAATATGGGCAAAAGATTTGAGCAGATACTTCACCAAAGAGCACCTGATAAGATTAGGCAGCAGAAAAATGCAGAACAGTTAACCACACCGATACACTACCACCCACGCATTAGAATGGCTAAAACAAAAGCACAACAAAACAACAAAAAACTGACAAGATCAAGTGCTGAGGAACATGGAGAATAACTAGAATTCTTAGACACTGCTGGTGCGAAGGCAAAATGGGGCAGCCACTCTGGAAAATTATTTAGCAGCTTCTTACAAAGTTAACCACCAGCTTTCCATGTGACCCAGCAATCCCACTCCTAGATACTAATTCTAGAGAAATAAAAACCTACGTTCACACAAAACTCTGTACATGAATGTTTATAGCAGCTCTATACATAACACCAACAACCAAAAATATCCCACGTGTTCTCCAAATTGTGGTACCTTCCTACCACGGAGTACTCCTCGGCAATAAAAAGGTATGAACTATCATTACACACAACAACATGAGTGAATCTCAAATATAGTATGCCAATTAAAAGAAAGTAAAAGAGAGCCAGTCTCCATAGACTACTTAATGATTTCATTCATATGGTATCCTGGAAAAAGCAAAACTGTGAGTCAGTGGCTGTCAATGGTTAGGAGTAGGGGGAGGGTTTGATTCCAAAGGAGCAGCACAAGGGAGACTTTTGGGGTAATGCAACTAACTGCTCTGTGTCCTTATTGTGGTGGTGGTTACACGAACACATACAATTGTTAAAACTCATAGAACTTTACGCCGAAAAAGTGAATTTTAATATATGTAAATTTAAGATACAATAAACGGGTTTCTTGGGATAGTAGACTCATTACCTTATGTCCTCTGGTATGTGAGTAGATCCTAGTTTTAAAATATTAAATTTCTAACAGGAATTTCCTGCTTCACAAAGTTTTAAACGTGTGTAAACCAAGAAGCTGAAACTCAATCATTTTAATCTACTAAAATTAACACTGGACCCAGATGTCATTTTGGTTAACTACATTCAAAGGTAAAATTTAAAAACTCTCCCAAAGAACTTTTATTATTCTCCTAAAAACTGGAAATATTCTAAGTGAAACTTTTCTGGGGTTCTCCCAACTCCATCAATAGTTTGACAGGTAGCTAACAAATTCAAGATGAGTTTGGCCAAATAACCTCTGTCCAATGGCTACTAGGCATCAGCAGGCAGAATCACCCTGTGTGAACGTATGTCCAAGTCGAAATGCCAAACTCTACTTACATCATTGCTTCCACTCGTGCAGCACCACCATTTTGGTGAGTTCCCACTATAAACTAGAAACTTTAGATAGGTTTCCAATTTAACCCTTACAACAGCTCACTTTCCAGTTGAGGGACAATTCTACGATCACACAATTTAGTAAACGATAGATCTAACTTCTGGTTATTGCAACCCAACTCGCCTTCCCCAATCCTCAACGCCTCCAGTGAAGTAAAAAGAAATGAAAACCTCTGCTTTAAGTTGTCCTCCTTATAACCGAGTAAATCCAAGTAAATTGATTACTGTTGTTTGCAAGTTTTATCTTGTATCAAATAATTATGAAATGAAGAGTTGACTCCAGTTAGAGCGAACTAAATTTGGGGCAACAGTGAGCAAGTTCAAAAGGAATATGTGAGTGTGTACCCACCTCCCTGAAATCACATCTCATGCATGACACGTATCTGTTCATGCTTCCGGCGATATATAAAATAAAAAAACACTCTGGAATAAAGGCATATGAGATCCCTAATGTATTTCCTATATCCTTCAAGCATTAACCTGCCTCAGGGGAAAAAACTTACTTTATCTTCCTTGGTAGATTAAACAGACCACTGAAATTATGATTGACCACCATTACTTGGTCTTTGGCTACCATTTTCTTGACCAGCTGTCTTATCAACTGTTCCCTCTCTCTTCAGCTGCTCAGGAATCCCACATTCACAGAAAAGGGAGCCACTATCTTGCCTTCTATATGTTTTTTCTTTTTCTTTTAAAGAAAAAAGCATCTACAAATGGAAGCATCTTTGCCTATTTTTAAAATACAATGTTTTCTGGCACTGGAAACAAAATTTCAAGGTAAGACAGCAACTCTTCTTGGGAAAGCAACCAGGCAAACAAAAGGGACCACATCATTTTCTTCTCTATAGAGTACTACCACTTGCAAAGTAAGTCCATTTGAAAATGTTCTAAGATCTAGTTCACAGATGTCAAACACTCACTTAACATCTTCATGGCTATTTTGTGCTCTGTTTTAAAGCACTAAGAATGCTTTGGACAACTTTCCATCTCACATATGTCCTCCCTTACCCTAATAACCGTTTCTACAATTAATGTTTCTATCATCTAGAGAATTAAGAAATAACTTTTAATTCAACTATAATCCAATAGAGACCTGAAATTTGAAGGGAGACAAATATCTTAAGTTACTTTTTTGTTAAAGTTATGATTTTTGTGAGTCAAACAAATACAAAAGCTTAAAAAGTATGTAACACCTGAAGCCCTAACAACCTAACCCTATCTTTCCTCCAAACAATAAAACATATATTAAGACAACCTAATATTTTAGTAACTTTTTGGGCAACCAAATTGCATTATTGATTTATATTAACAGTCAACTAAAATCTTAAGCCCATTTCCTACATACTATTATTAAACGGCATCTCTTTTTGAAAAGATTACCCCCTCTTGTTCCTCAATGAGAACACTTCTATCTCTAAATCCACTTCTTGTTCTGACTTTCCTGCTGATATCTCTCTTGACCTTTATTTAAAAAAAAAAAAAGAAAACAAGAAAAAAAGGGCTCTATTTTTCTAAAAGCACAGCACATTCACTCTTTGGAGTCCTGCCATCTAACATCTGGACATCTCTCAAGTTGAAATTCAGCTTGCTGAAATGTGTTTTGCTTAAACAACTTTGAAAGCAAATAACAAACAAATCTGGTCCTATAAGTGCCTACTTCTTTATCTCCTTCTCACCTCTGTCCTCAAGCTATATTCTTCAAGCTGAACTCTTAAATGTTGAGGAAATAACTGAGCTACTAAGTCTTTCTAGCTCACACTACCTTTTGCTTGGGATACAGAAAAAGACCTACGAGATACAGACTATTCATTTTCACTCAGTTGAAAATCTTTTACTGGACTTAAGCCATAAAAGGTAAAAAAAACTTTAATTTTAGAAGAGTTACTTGGCAAATAGTCACAAGATTCCTGAATTCTCAAAGAATGCAAACAGTTATCAAAGTATTGTTTAAATATCATTTTCAATCTTCTAATAGGAAAGATAGCAAAGGCACTCATTTATTACAGAACAAGGATTTCTTTTGGAAAGGCATGTGGGTAGATTTCTGATTGGTTCAAAACGTACTGGTTAAAAATCATTAATGCCAATTGAAGCTCTTCATTTAAGACACAGTACGGCAGCCAAAGAAGTGGCTATAAACCCCAAATAAGTGTGTCAGTGATCTAACATACTTAATACATACAACACTCTCACATCAGAAACATCTCCACTGTTGCACTGTGTATCACACTGCCTGTCCAATGGGCAATGGGTTTCTCTTTCATTTCACCTAACAGCAGGGCTCTGGATAAAGAGACTGTGAACACAGATACACTGAATTCAGCTGAATGCATTCTTCCAGGGCCTACTATATTCAAAGCACCGCAGTGACTCGCAAACAATGGTGGAGGCAAAACATCGTCTTTACCATCAAATAATGTGGTCCATTTGGGTGGGGAGAGAGGCAAGTACAACACAATGTTTAGTACCAGACCATTAAAACAAATGTCAACAAAACATTATAAACAATGTGCTGACAGAGATCACTTTTGATTTCAAAAAACAAACAATGGCTTCTAACAAGATTTCATGGCGTACAGGCCACCTGATGCGGATGATGGGGAAACTGAAGTGAGAGAGGGGCACAGAAAAAGGTTTGAGGCTAGGGAAGGGATACAGCCAGGGCTGCATTTCGGGAAGATTCATCTGATGGCAGCATGTAGGACAGGCTGAGAGTGGGTAGACCAAATGTAAGCAGCTAGCAGACTGGCAGTTGGACAAAAAGAAAGTATATATGGAAAAGTTCATCCTCAGAGTTAGCAAAGAGATCAGGTGCAGGGTGAGGGACAGTGGAACTTTAAATATGACTGATTTTTTAGGACTTAGGTCAGTAATTTTAAAAATGAAGAAAATCCTGAAACTGGAGGGAAAGGCTTGAGGATTAGCTTAAAAAAAATAAGAAGAAGAAGACTATTTGGGGGAGGGGTTTTAGGTTTACAGAAAAATTAAGGGAACAGCACAGAGATTTCCCACCCCACTTCCTGGTTTCCCCTATTATTAACATTTTGCCTTACAGTGCCACATTTATTACATTTGATGAGCCAACACTGGGACATTATTATTAACTAAAGTCAATAGTTTACATTAGGGTTCACTCTTGGTGTTGTACATTTTATGGGTTTTGATAAATGTATAATGACATATATCCTCTACTAACAGTATCATGCAGAATAGTTTCACTGCCCTAAAAATCCTCCCTCCCTCCCCCGAGCCCCTGGCAACACTGATCTCACTGTCTCCATAGTTTTGCCTTTTCCAGAATGCTGTCTAGCTGGAATATGCAGCCTTTTCAGGCTTAGCTTTTTTCGACACCAACCGGCTCAACAGCTTCCACTAACTTCCACTGTGCAGATAATCCTTCTGTGGCTTATTTGAAAGATGGAAAGTAAGTGAACTTGAGTATCACAAATCTAGTTTATAAGGATTCCTAGAATTCCCACATTACACATACCCACCAATTTAAGTGTTTTAATATGCTAGATTTTACCTTGTTTCAGACTATCATCCTTATTAAGAGTGATGCTTTGATGGCAGACATACCCGGCCAGCACAGCCTTTCCCTTTCTGCTCTGACCCTGAGCAAACTAATCTCTGGTAACTCAGGGGTTCTTAAAAATATATTTTGGGAACAATACCATGTTCCTCAAAAGACTGCTAAAAGGACTGAGATAATATATCTAAAATATTTAACACAGTGCCTGACACAGAGGAAGTACTCAATAAACAGTAACTATTAATTGTTTCATGATCTCTGCAAATTTTCTACCAACGAAGGAGCATCAGAAGTAGCCAAGGCTCTGAGTGTTCAAAGGTAACATTTTATAAAACTGTTACCTTAGTAAATAGCTATTAAAGGCAAAACACTGCAATCATTAGGAAAAACATTTTTTAATGAAAATTATGATTTATAGATTCTTGGTGAGTCTAAAAATCTGTGAATGACCACACCCTCAGTCCAGGTTATAACATCTGAGAAGCTCCTAAGTCTCACTGCAGTTCTAATGAGCTATTTTCCTGCCTAATTCAATAGATGATATCACACACCTTAGAGTTTGGTTTCTTTAGAGACTGACACCAAGAAGCCCAAGTTATCTCTTAAAGGTCACCAATAAAGAAAGCAATTAAAAGGGTTCGATTTCATGGAATGGAAGGTTAGCTTCTAGAGCAAAAAGGTTAGCATGTGTTTGCTCGGCAGGGAGGAGAGATGCGGAACCTGGAAGCCCCAGGGTTGCCTAGGGGTTTGTAAGTTTCCATTTGGTAATATAAAAGCCTTGTACAAAGTGTGAGTTCCATACTTTGAACCTGTCTTAAGCTCTCTATGTTGTGGATATCCCAGCAACTATCTCGGGATAGGATTCAAGACCCTCTGCTATAATAGCAAATTTTATCTATTGGCTAATGGTCAAGTTCCACTAAAGTTTCTGTCTTCAAATAATTTGTCTTTCTAACTCTGACAGACAATGGGAATGAGAATTAAAAGAATGCATCCCCAAAGTACCCTAGAGATGATCTGAAATGTATTATGCTCTTGCCCTAAGCATTTCTATAAAAGAACCATATGCCAATCATCTCTATACATTCACTTAAGGCAGACACTTTATTACAGTTACCAACACTACATTGGGAAAAAAATTTTTATCAATGATTTCATTTAACATTCAATCAGGTAAAGATCCATAATGAATAATTTAAGTCTCTTCAGTGTAAAAATGGAGCTCTCTAAATACCGTTTCCCATAATTTTAAGATAGGAAAAATTGTTAGCAGCTCTTAATGGGCAGAAAGCTTACTATTTGTTGTGCATTGAGTATCTACATGGGCAAAGCACTATAGATACAATTCTCACGTACTGTAGTATGAATTAGCCCATCTCTGCCCTGAGCATTCCCAAGTCTAAGTAGAAAGTCAGGTAAGGACAAGGAATTTCAACACCAGGTGACAAGTACTATAATAGAGGGAGTCGATAAGGTGCAATTGTGTCTTGTTTTTCTCACTCAGCCTTATAATCATACACATTTTCTGGTGTTATCATATAGTCCTTCTAAGCATCATTTGTAACATCTGCCTGGCTATTTTAAAGTATGGTCAACATTTGTATCATTTCTAAACCTTCACTATAATAAATGATGCTAAGACAGGCATGTGGCATTTATTCAATCTGAGATTGCTTTCTGTAAAAGAGTGTAAAGAGAGTTTAAAGAGAAACACCGGGACTTCCTTGGTGCAGTGGTTAACTCTTCGACTACCAAGGCAGGGGGTGCTGGTTCCATCCCTGGTCAGGGAGCTAAGATCCAATATGCCACACGGCCAAAAAAACCAGAACATAAAACAGAAGCAATATTGTAACAAATTCAATAAAGTGTTAAAAAAAAAATGGTCCATATAAAAAAAAAACTTAAAAAAAGAGAGAAACATTAAGGTGTTTTACATATATTATATATATTTTAAAATACACATGTGTATATACACACACAACTAAACTGTTTATCAAAAGAGTTCCCCACAACTGCAAGGGGATCAGGACACTTAAAGCAGAGGTGCAGGTGGAGGCTTTCTGTTTGTGTTTTGTTTTATTAAATTAACAGGTACAAAAGGCATCTTACTGGTTTGATGTCATTTTGTAGATCTAAGCATGTTGGAAGCTTATTAATTTTCTGTGAACTGGCCTGTTCTTTGTCCAGAAACTAAAAACTAAAGCTTTTAGCTTCTTTCCTGTGAATCTGTATGTATCCCACTTGATCTTTCTTCAGTTCTAGGACTTGGTCTGTAGCTTCTGGAGGAACTCTGCAGTCCACCCCGCATCGGCACACAATGCAGTCTTGCCTTTCTTCAATCCCTGCCCCGTTTCCATCCTAATACAAACTGGTGCTAAGGGTACCCCTTCCCTTGTGTGCTCTGCCATTCTTCCTTCATTCCTTCTCCAGGTCAGTTTGGACCTTTGTGTGATTTCTCAAAAACCAGACACATCCAAGGTTTATTTTGATGATATCTTACATGTATAATCGAACCTGTTTTTTTCTCCATTCTCCTCCCTACCTCTCTTTACCTCCTAATAATCCAATAATGGTTAAGACCCTTCCTCTAAAAAAGAAGAGCCTACCCCCTTCCCAAATCCTGTTCACAGGCAAACCCCACTGTTTGGTGATGCTTGTCAGTAGCAATGAAGAAAGGTCACTATTCATTCTGCATCTGACCTCCTCAAACAATGGTCTCTAAACATTCCTGATCATATACTCTTACTAGTAAAAGTATCCTTAGTACATTTACTTACAAATTATATATGTACACTATAGCTTAGCACAGTGATTTACAGCACAGCTCTGGCCCCTGGTTTTGACAGCCTACTGCTTAACTGCTGCTTTAGCAAGTAATTAAACATCTCTCCACCTGTTTCCATATCTGTAAAATGGAGATCGTAAGGTTTTTATTAGGATTAACTAATATATGTAAAGAGCTCAGAACAGTGCCTGACACAAAGAAAGAGCAACGTAAGTGTTTGCTCTTGTTGCTGTATACTAATATTGTCTTCATTAAAAAAAAAAAAAAAGACTATTTTTAGAGCAGCACAGAAGGCACAGAGATTTCCTATATATATCCCCTGTCCCAACACGTGCAGTCTCCCCCAGTACAAACATCCCCCCACCAGACCGGTACATTTGTTACAATCAACAACCTTACGTTGACACATCACGATCACCAGAAATCCACGGTTTACATTAGGGTTCATTCTAGGTACTGTACATTCTATGGGTTTGGATAAATGTATCATGACATGTACCCACCACTACAGTATCATATAAAGTATTTTCACTGCCCTAAAAATCCTCTGTGCTCCGTCTATTCATCTCTCCTTACCTGCCCTAACTCCTGGCAATCACACTGATCTTTTCAGTGCCTCCAGAATTTTGCCTTCACCAGAATGTCATATAGTTGGAATCGTACAGTACATAGCCTTTTCAGATTGGTTTCTTTCACTTAGTAACAAAGTGTTAAGTTTCTTCCACGTCTTTTTCTTTCTTTCTTCCATGTCTTTTCACAGCCTGATAGCTAATTTCTTTTCAGCATTAAAAAATATTCCATTGTTTGGAAGTACTACACTTCATTTACACATTCACCTACTGACATCTTGGTTACTTCCAAGTCTTGGCAGTTATGAATAAAGCTCTGTAAATATCTGTGTGAAAGTTTCTGCGTAGACATGAGCTGTTAACTCCTCTAGGTAAATATACCAAGGAGCGGAACAGCTGGATTGTATGGTAAATGTACGTTTAGTTTTGTAAGAAACTGCCCAATTGTCTTCTAAAGTGGCTGAACCATTTTGACTTCCCACCGGCAATGAATGAGAGTTCCTGTTGCTCCACATCCCTGCCAGCATTTGGTGTTGTCCGTGTTCTCGATTTGGGCCCTTCTAATAGGTGTGCAGTGGTACCTCCTTGTTTTAATTTGTAATTCCCTGATGACATATAATGTGGAATATCTGTTCATATCTTTATTTGCTATCTATATATCTTCTTTGATGAGGTGTATGTTAAGGTCTTTGGCCTGTTTATGGCATTTTTTTCTTATTGCTGGGTCTAAGGAGTTCTTTATATATTTTGGATGACAGTCCTTTATCAGGTATGTCTTTTACAAACATTTTCCCCCAGTCTACGGCTTGTTTTCTCACTCTTTTGCCGTTGTCTTTCGCAGAGTAGAAACTTTTAATTTTAATGAAGTCCAGCTTATTATTTTTTCCATGAATCATGCCTTTGGTGCTGTATCTAAAATGTCATCACCAAACTCAAGGTCATCTAGACTTTTTCCTGCTATTTTCTAGGAGTTTTATCATTTTACATATAAGTGTGATGCATTGGAGTTAATTTTTGTGAGGGGTGTAAGGTCTGTGTCTAGATTCATTTTTTGCATGTGGATGTTCAGTTGTCCCAGCATCATTTATAGAAAAGACCATGTTTGCTCCATTGTATTGCATTGCTCTTTTATCAGAGATCAGTTGACTATATTTATGGGGGTCTATTTCTGGGCTCTCTGTTCTGGTTCCATTGATTTATCTGTCTGTTCTTTCACCAGTGCCACACTGTCTTGATTACTGTAGCTTTACAGTAAGTGTGAAGTTGGGTAGTGTCAGTCCTCCAACTTTGTTCTCCTTCAATATTGTGTTATGGCTATTCTACGCCTTTTGCTTCTCCGTATAAACTTTAGAATTCGGCTGACGATACCCACAAAATAACTTTCTTGGAGTTGATTTGGATTGCACTGACTCTATGTAGATCAAGTTGGGAAGAACTGACATCTTGACAATATTGAGTCTCGCTGTCCATGAACGTGCAATCTCCCTCCATTTATTTAGTTCTTTGATTTAGTTCATCAGAGTTTTGTAGTTTTCCTCATATAGATCTTGGACATATTGTTAGATTTATACCTAAGTACTTCATTTTAGGGGATGCTAATGTAAATGATACTGTGTTTTTAATTTCAAGTTCCACTTGTTCATTGCCGGTATATAGGGAAAGCAATTGACTTTTGTATATTAACCTTGTATGCTACAGCCTTGCTATAATCATTTATCAGTTCCAAAATATTGTCTATGTTTTTGTCTGAAAGAAAATTTTAAGAAGCAATAAATTTTAAAGAGATGTTCTAATATTCTCTCTTCACTTTTCATTCTGGAGACCACTGTTTGTGTCTATTGTAGAATCCAGAGGTCTTAACTACTGGGTCAAATCCAAATAGGGCAGATAGATGTGTGCTTGATGGTCAATGTTTTTTCCACTAACTTCATGCGTGAGCTAAATACCTGCCAGTACTTTCTGGGGAAAGATAGTAGCAATTTTTTTTTTTTTGATAGTAGCAATTTTAAATTGCTAAGGGCTAAATGCTTTCACATGTTGGGAACAAGAAATTTACCGGCAGTCAATTAGATGTACTTAGATAAGGGGTAAGGTGGAAAAGTGACTGAGAAAGAGGAAATAAACTAGTCCTTCCTCCTGCCCAAACACTAGGTCTCTTAGTTTATTTCCTTAGGGACAAGAATGTATGAAGACCTCAGAGGTGTCCAGGAACCTGAAAACCTGTAGCACTTTAGCAGATCACAGAAAACTTTGGATACTTCCTGACTTCACACTAGTAATCTGCCCACTCCTGCCTGGTTGCTGGTAGTATAAACAGACTGCAAGGCACTGAATGTGTCTATTCTTAAACTTCCCAGCCTAGTACGTTGCTTGTGCTGTGCTCACTTCATATTTAACTAAATAATAAAGATCTGCACATAGTCAAGACCACATTACATAACTAATGACAGGTCCTGGCAAAAGTGTGAGGGTTGCTGAACAGAGGGGCAAGGGTGAGGAAATGTTTATAAGAGATGGGAACAAAATTGGGTCCAGCACAGTGCTTGGAACATAACAGGTGGTCCATAAATATTTCTTGAGTGACTACACTCGGTCTAAAATGCTAAAAACTAAAATGGTACAGAGGAAAGAAATTGAAAGCACTTTGATCAAAAGTTACAAGTCCAGAGATCAGGAATAAACCACTGTGACTCTGGAGGACGGACCACCTCAGGAAGCAACTGAAGATGAACTCGGAATGTCACTTAGAGGCCTGACA
This sequence comes from Neophocaena asiaeorientalis asiaeorientalis, assembly GCF_003031525.2. Classification (NCBI taxonomy): domain Eukaryota; kingdom Metazoa; phylum Chordata; class Mammalia; order Artiodactyla; family Phocoenidae; genus Neophocaena; species Neophocaena asiaeorientalis. The sequence continues at coordinate 3,166,371 of NW_020175829.1, read as the reverse complement.
GCAAAATATGCTGATCCAATTCTACAGTTTCACAAGCTTATTATTTAAGAGGAATTTTTTAAAAAAGAAACTACCCTGGGAATTCCCTGGTGGTCCAGTGGTTAGGACTTGGGGCTTTCACTGCCAGGGGCCCAGGTTCAATCCCTGGTCAGGGAACTAAGATTCCACAAGCTGCACAGCATCGCCAAAACAAAAACAAAAACAAAAAACAACAAACTACCCTAAGGAAATCAGCACATCTCTTCAACCCACTCCCCTCAGTTTCCCTATGAGAAAAAGCCCTGCTACTTTGTCCTTTTATCATCACAAATCTGTTATTAATAAAATCTAACAGCAGTACCTGGCATTTCCTCCTCAAGAAAGCCAGTGATGGGAGCAAAGAGCTTGTACTTGGGTGACTCCCCACTGTGCCTTGCTTCCAGAGTGGCCTTGGCAAGCTCCTTAAGCTATTTGAGCACTGTTTTGAGGACAAAACGAGATGACGTATGTAAATTGTTTGGCACAGTGGCGGGCATTCATTCGTTCCCTAACCAAGTACTTGTCAAGTGCTTACCTTTAGCCAGGCCCTGCTCTAGGCACTGAGCATATGCCTTAAGCAAGGACACAGTCCTTATTCTTATGGGACTAAATCTCTTTTGAAGGAGCCACGCAGACCCTAAGAACTCACGCTGTGGAGGCGGGCCTCACGTGAGCGTCAAGGGAAGGTTCCTCTAAGGACATAGCCCTCAACGTGCAATCAGAAGGATGGTGGGCAGTAGCCAGGAAGAGGGCACTTTAGCGACTGGGGGCTTATGTGAGGTCTCTAAGGTGGGCTGGGTCCACCCAAGGGACAGAGCCAGACCAGTATGGCTGGGGGGGCGGGGGGAGGGTATGCTGGAGATGAGTGAGGAGGGGCAAGAAACAGATCACAATGGGTCTTTAGAGCCGTATTAAGGATAGAGATTTACGAGTCAGAACTGATAGAACGTGGACACTACTGAAGAGATAAGGGTGAGGGAGACAGAGAGGTGGGGACGCCCGGCTGTGCAGTGGAGTGGACGACGGTGGGTTTTCACGTGAAGCTGACACGGAGGAGCCCAAACCCGTGACTTTGCTGCTGGAAGGTTTTAGTCGGGGGCTGTTACAAAGCCATGAGTTTCGATCCGAATATTTGAAGTAGTACCCGGAGGTCCATTGTGCTGACTGCTCAGTGACAGATCCGGGTCTGAGAAGTGGCCTGGGCTGGAGATTTACATTCGAGAGTCATCAGGAAATCTCACCCACACCCATTTATACCACAAAGAGAAAGTACAGGTTGAGGAAAGAGGCAAGCCTAGCACTGAGGCTTGAGAATTTCAACATTTAAACGTTGACTACAGAGAGTAGCATATGCAAATGGGGGGGCGGGGAGAGTGGCAGTAGAACAGTAGGTAGTAACAAAGGTTAGGATGGCAAAAAGGACCTCAGGAGTGGGTAACCCAAGCAGTGGAGAGATACAGTAACTAGTTCCCTTGCCCTTGCACACTTCGAAGGCACTCAGCTGAGCCTGCCCCCATCACCAGGATAAGACTTGTGCAACGGAAGACAGTGGCAGAAGGCTGAGGGGAGGGAAGGAAGGGGAGGACGGAGCGGGAGGAACGCACTCATAGCCCGACGCCTGAACGTCACGCGGACGTTGTTTTGGTGAGGCACGCTCCTCCCTCAGCACACCACGCTCTAAAGGTCAAGGCCACTGCGAAGTCAGTGCCAGCCCCGATCGATCGTTCAGGGATTCAGCAGCGTTGGGAGGGCGTTCAGAAAGAACCCGGCAATTGAATCGCACCTGTGGGACGCAAGATTCTAGGCAATTATCTCCAACAAGCACCAATCAACAGAACAATGCCTGCCCCCCACCATGAAAGAATACCAGTCTAGCTAGAAACAAAAGCAACCCTTGAGACTCTGCTTACTTACTAAGACTCCATGCCAACATAGGAAGGTATGGCATCAAAGTTAATCTGTACCACAATAAAATTGAGGAAAAAATTTTAAATAAGAAAATTTAAAAATTTCACAAAGCAATAGAAGTCAATCTGAACTTCACATTAGGTGTATCCTATTTGAGTAACCTCTCCTAAGAAAGTGTTCTGAAATTCTCCAACTTTTTAAAATAAAACAAATTACTTCCTACTTAGACACGAAGTCAGGACCTAATAAACTATTTTTATGTTTCAATCAAAGTTTTGAAAAAGCCTGTTTTAATTCAAGCATGATTAACTGAACTAAAACTGATTATAGCATCACTTAGGTTGGACACCTACGGTGTGAGAATTCAAACATATATATAAGTGGTGACTGCCTTCCGCCAATTCTTCGTTGTTCTCAGCAAGTGATGGTGGCTGTCGGCATTGACGGCCACTTGAAAAAATCCTAATAGTGTTTTGCTGTTCACTGGTCCCAGGCAGTGAATTTCCATACCTCAGAAAGACACTGTAGTAAACCTGAAGGCGATGTTTACATAAATGATGCTTTGTTGAGCTGAACCACAGCTGCCTCACTAAATGTAGCAAGAGCCACATTGCCAAGCGCAAGAACTAAGTAATTTACTGGGAAAAATGCTTTTCTGCCTACACACACACAGCCTTTTATTCACGTTCTATTTCTATACACATCTTAGGAGTTCACGGCACACAACCAAGGATGCCACAGCGGCTGCGCCTACAGAGTATAATAAGCAACTGGATCTCTGCCAAATTGAGCCTCTGCTCTTTCTACACAGAAGCAGCCCGACTTTCCAGTCGACTTTGAGACTTCGAGCTCGACACTGTCGCTGCCACAGCAACCATAGCAACCACTGCATCCTTTGAGACTTGACAGGGCGACGTCTCCATGGGCAAAGCAAAGGCGGAGAGCAGCTCCCTTATAGGTCGCACCATAATTACAGATACACACTGGAGAAAACGCAGCAGGAGGGCTACTCAGCACATAAAAGCTCCGCTGCAGAGTGGGGGGCGGCATGGGAGGAGGGGGGATGACCAGACAGCCCAACACCACAGGCACCTCCAAAGAGAAGCAGACCTTTTACATGTACTACCGTTCAGATTATCAAGAAGTTCTCCTCTTTTATCCACCTTTCTTGTTGAAGTTTGCCCTGGTTTCGATTTTTTTTCTGGCACTGCACCATCTAAAATCTAGAGCCTAGTCACCTGTGTTATTCCTGCTTAGAATCAGGCAGAAATACTACGCTTAATGACCAATTCCTTAAACGTGCATTGCACTTCCAATATAGAGCCCCGAAGGCAGCCTGGTAGGGCTGGAAATGGCAAGGAACTTGGCAATAGACTTGGGCTCAGTTCCGTTGATTCTATTACCTTGGGATTTACTTAAACATTCTGAAATGTTTCCCCCATCAGTAAAATGAGGAACTATGGCAGCTCATAGGGTGCTGTAAAATTAAATAAGATGAATATTTAAGGCAGGGTGCTTGGCATATATTAGCCAGTAGCAATTATCAGTAGGGTAAGGCTAGTCCATGATCTCTGATAACTTTAAGCTCCAAAGAGAAGAAAGCAACCTAAAATGATAACAACGTAGGAAAGTGCTTACGATAAAGCAGGAACGAGAACACAATATGAAACTACATGAATAGAATTTACTTGATTTTGGAAAATGAAATAAATCAAGATTCAGGCACAGAGGGGTTCAAAGTTACTGGCAGTGTTCTAGCTCTTCGACTGGGTGATGGGCACCCACATATTTAATATTCCTTAAGCTGTGCATGTATGTTCTATGTACTTTTGTGGGCAAGATGTGTCTCATACGAAAATACCTAGTTAAAAAAAGAGAGGTGGCGAAGACATCAAAATGTATTATTTCTATAAGGTAAGGTTGTAAATGAAATTTATTTTCTTTTGTATGCATGTCTACATTTTCTAAGCTTTCTATAATAAAAAAAATGTTTTGTTATGACAATGCTACACTGACAAGTCCTTGGCTAGAGACACAGTCGAGCTACTTGAAGAATGCACGTCATTTCTCAGGCCACTGCTCACCAGTGAGCGAATGCAGCCAGCACCTGCAGTCACCTTCAATTAATTAGAAGCTGTCCACATTTAGGAAGCGGCGGGCATGCCACAGAAGAAAGTAAAGCAAGGGCGCCTGGCTTTTTTTTTTTTTTTTAAGGAAATTAACATTTGAGTTGTTACTGTGAGCTTCCTGTCTCAGTAACAATTCTGTGAGGCAGCTCTTCTTATTCCCACTTTACAGGGAACTTAGAAAGTTTAATCAACTTGTCATGAGTTCAGTTACATTAGAAAGCAGACTGTTTTGTATATCTTGATACTGTCTTATCTTGAAATTGTAGCCTTTCATCAAATGCTGGTGAGCGTGTGTACATGTGTGATGCCATGTTTTTAAAAGACAGCACAGGGCTTCCCTGGTGGTGCAGTGGTTGAGAGTCCGCCTGCCGATGCAGGGGACACGGGTTCGTGCTCCGGTCCGGGAAGATCCCACATGCCGCGGAGCGGCTGGGCCCGTGAGCCATGGCCGCTGGGCCTGCGTGTCCGGAGCCTGTGCTCCGCAACGGGAGAGGCCACGACAGTGAGAGGCCCGCATACCGCAAAAAAAAAAAAAAAAGACAGCACAGATAACATACTATGGTATTAAAATTTAAAAGAGCTCAAGAGAATTTTATTTTCTGCAACATGTCTCAGATCTCATGCAAGAAGGGAAAGGGATCTTTCCTCTTAAAGGGGTTGTTTTGTTTTTGAATGAGGAAAAGAAGAGAAGATCCAGATACAGGGCAACATGCTATTTTTTTTTTTAACATCTTTATTGAGGTATAATTGCTTTACAATGGTGTGTTAGTTTCTGCTTTATAACAAAGTGAATCAGTTATACATATACATATATTCCCATATCTCTTCCCTCTTGCATCTCCCTCCCTCCCACCCTCCCTATCCCACCCCTCCAGGCGGTCACAAAGCACGAAGCTGATATTCCTGTAGCTATCTACCTTACCAACGATGCTTTTAATGTGGTTTAAAAATACATCTGCTTAGAAATCAAGGGGTAAAGCTTCTCTGATTCAAAGACAGAGGGCCAGGGTGAGGGCCCAGATGCTTAAGTTCCAAGAGAAATGTTCCTTTGCATACACAGAAAAGGCTACGGCCTTCATCACAGTGTGATATTTGTCGGTGTCACGAGATGGATTTTGAGAGTGGGTAAGAAGAGATGTCTTCTTGTGTTAGCACAATAATGACTGTGCTACCCATACTAGTGGCCAATTAGAATCTAAGTTCCCTGGCACATGGTCAGAATTCACATCTTCTTTTTGATGCCACACTAAAACCCATTCCTACTCCATTTTTCTTTAAACAAATTGCTAATATATCTAAACAGCAAATCCGAGAGTTTGCCCAAAAGCCACCCCCCTTGATATGTATAAGCCTACTATATATACTATACTATATACTATACTATATACTATACTATATACTATACTATACTATATACTATACTATACTATATACTATACTATATACTATACTATATACTATACTATACTATATACTATACTATACTATATACTATACTATATACTATACTATACTATACTATATACTATAATATATACTATACTATACTATATACTATACTATATACTATACTATATACTATACTGTATATAAAAGAGATAAGCAACAAGGATATATTGCACAGCACAGGGAATGTAGCCATTATTCTGTAGTAACTTTAAATGGAGTATAATGTATAAAAATATGAAATCACTAAGTTGTACACTTGAAGCTAATCTGTTATTATATCCATTATGTTTCAATCTAATAATTAAAAAAAAGCCACTCTCCTCTTTTTCTGCTCCTCTCTGCTCTTCATCTTGCCTTCAGAGCTTCTCATCCCACATCACAACAACTCTCCCGTTTGGGGGTATGACCTAGGACCCGAGAGATCAAGCAACTCCCAGTGGAACCTTCAGAATTCACCAACATTCTCTCTTTCACTGATTTTAAATACCCAGATGCAGGGGGCTTGAAGGAGGTACACCAGGTAAGCCCAACAAACATCAAAATTGCGAGAATAAGAGGAGTGTGTCAAACCCAACATAAATATCAATAACTTCCACTTACTGAGCTCACTAGGTTTCAGGACTATGCATAAATTGTCATTTAACCCTAAAAAAAACCTATGAGGTGGTGGTCCTACCTTCATGAGAAAACAGAGGCTTTGAAGGTTAGTAATAGCCCAAGGTTACAAAGTCAGAATGTGGAAGAGCTGGAATTCAAACTGTGCTCTTTACCACAGTTGGTTAATAAAAGGTGTCTGAGGTTTGGAACAAGGAGGCCTTGGCTCTTTCTGTAACACCATCCTGGCAAATCAAGTCCTTGGGCCTTAGTTTCCTTATCCGTCAAATGGATCTACCATTTGCTTCATCTCCACAACTTGGATGCATTCATTCAATCAAGAAGAGATACGGGGCTTCCCCGGTGGTGCAGTGGTTGAGAGTCCGCCTGCCGATGCAGGGGACACGGGTTCGTGCCCCGGTCTGGGAAGATCCCACATGCCGCGGAGCGGCTGGGCCCGTGAGCCATGGCCGCTGAGCCTGCGCGTCCAGAGCCTGTGCTCCGCAGCGGGAGAGGCCACAGCAGTGAGAGGCCCACGTACCGCCAAAAAAAAAAAAAAAGAAGAGATACGAAAACACTCTGAAAAGTTATTAAGCACTATGCAAATATGTGGCATTAAGAGAAATGGGAATGTAGAGATACCTGTTTATCCAACCCACGGTTCTCTGGCAAACAGCTGGCCCAAGAGAATGCTGAAGCATCTCTCCATTCTGAATTCGAATACATACACCATGTACAACCAGAATGTGTATGGTCAGGACTACACGGTCTCTTTGGTAAGAGTCGCGAGGTTTGGTTTTTCCTCATACAGGAGTTCCACACTGTGAGATGGCCCATGACTTAACAATGCCTCGTTAAGGCTGGTCAGTCAGCAACTCAGGATATGCTGAGTAAGTGGAAGTTATAAAATATTCCAGAGTCTCCAACTTGCAGCCACTAGAAGTACTGTCATATGGGGGCTGGCATGTCTGCTCACAGTAAGAAAAAAGTTCCGATATTCATCAGAGTTTCTTATCTATTGGTCAAGGGTGTGATCAATCACCCTTCCTTGTCTTCTGGCTTACGAGTGTACCTCCAAAACATTACAATATTGCATTTAAGTATACTCATCTCTAACAGCAACCTCACTGGCATTAGGGCTTTTATGATACCCATAAAATTCTCAGCATTATTCATCGACATTTTTCTATATAGAGGAGAGCTGGCTAATCACGGAAACTCTGAGGTAGTATAAGGAGGGGGGCCCAGCAGAGAACAGAGCGACACACTTCTCACATGAAAATGCCAAGTTAAAGCAAAACAAATGGTTTTTTTCAATCTAAGAACAAACGAAACTTTAAAGCTCAACAATGAATCTGGGTGAGACAAAGCGATGTTTATTTTCACTGAAATGAGTACTTCTTATGAAGACTGCACAAATAATAAAAGAAAGAAGTACTACATTTTAGAAGAGATGAAAAAAATCACCTTTGAAGTGATATTTCCACTACCCATTACTTACAAAAGAGTGAGTCTTGAGTCCCCAAAAAGCTTCCCAGGTTGGGAGATCTCAGATAACCAGGTTTACAAGGAAGACAGCCATGTCCTCAAGCTCCAAACTGCAGAAGGCAGCACTACTGGCCTTTAACAGTTCATCTTAAACAAGCACAGTGCAACCTCATCTTGCTTTCCAATCAATGTTATTCAGACAGAAGCCAATATTTTCCTGAACCAAACCATTTCCTAAACTAGTACATTTGCTTCTGAGTTTGAAACACAACACACATGAATGTGAATACCATTCATAGCCAACAGACCCCTCCACGTGATCCCCCCTCATGGTGTTCATACTTTAGAGTAATCTCCCCATGAGCGCAAGTAATCTCCCCATGACCTGTGATTTGCTTTTAACCAATAGAATATGTCAAAGGTGACAGACTGTCATCCCCGTGATTACACTGCATTATAAAAGACTGCATGTCGGGGTTTCCCTGGTGGCGCAGCGGTTGACAGTCTGCCTACCGATGCAGGGGACACAGGTTCGTGCCCCGGTCTGGGAAGATCCCACATGCCGCGGAGTGGCTGGGCCCGTGAGCCATGGCCGCTGAGCCTGCGTGTCCGGAGCCTGTGCTCCGCAATGGGAGAGGCCACAACAGTGAGAGGCCTGTGTATCGCAAAAAAAAAAAAAGACTGCATCTTGGGACTTGCCTGGTGGTCCAGTGGTAAAGAATCCGCCTTCCGATGCAGGGGACGCGGGTTAGATCCCTGGTTGGGGAACTAAGATGCCACATGCTGTACATCAACTAAGCCCGTGTGCCACCACTGCTGGGCTTGCGCGCCTCAACGAGAGCCCGTGTGCTGCAAACTACAGAGCCCATGCGCTCTGGAGTCCACATGCCACAGCTAGAGAGAGAAAACCTGCACGCCACAACTAGAGAGAAGCCCGAGCGCCACAGTGAAGAGCGAAGAGCTGGCACGCCACAATGAAAGATCCCACATGCCTCAATGAAGATCCCGTGTGCGCAACTAAGACACGACGTGGACTGCATCTTGCTAGCATATTTGTGCTTATCTTCCTTTCTCTCCCCTCTGCTGGCTTTAAAGAAGCAAGCTGCCATGAATCCCACATCCCCAGCAGACTGAATGCTGCCAACAGCCACATGAGCAGGGAGGTAGATGCTTCCCTAGTTGAGCGTCCCTATGAAAACCCGGCCCCAGTCACCATCTTGATGGAAGACTCCAGAAACCCTAAGTAGAGGACCCAGTTAAGCCACGGCTGGACTTCCGACCCACAGAAACTGTTAGATGATAAATGAGTGTTATTTTAAGCCGTTAACTTTAGGTAATAGAAAACTAATACACCATTACAATAGTCATTCTTTCTAGAGTGAGTAAGCACTTTCTAATTAGTGTTTTTTGTTTGTTTGTTTGTTTTTGCAATACGTGGGCCTCTCACTGTTGTGGCCTCTCCCGTTGCTCAGCACAGGCTCCGGACGCGCAGGCTCAGCAGCCATGGCCCACGGGCCCAGCCGTACGGCGGCATGTGGGATCCTCCCAGACTGGGTCACGAACCCGCGTCCCCCGCATCGGCAGGCGGACTCTCAACCACTGCACCGCCAGGGAAGCCCTAATTAGTGGTTTTCAAATTTGGTTCTCTTAAAGGAAACACTCCCCCTCCTGAGAGGTTTCTCCTCCTAACAAGTGCCAACCGTGCACTGAGTCACACGCGGTGCTAAGTGCTTCATACACACTACCCTCACTGTTCCCCACAGCAGTCCTAGGAGGACAGGGACAATTAAGATACTCATTTCATAGGTGAGAAAACTTCAGGCCCAATACCCAAGGTCCCGCAGCTATATGGCCATGATCCCAACCCAGGACAATCTAACTGAGAAGTCCTTGCTCCTTCTAATGTTCCATGCTGCTTCTATTTGTTTATGTTTTAATAACCTGTAAAACAGTGTATGTTAACATTAAGGGCATTTTATCAAATTGCTTTTCCTTGTTTAATCACTGGGCAGGACCTTTAAAAGAAAAGTCATCAGTAAGGCATTTTAGTAATGCATATTCTATTAAGTAACTAAGACTTGCTAACACTTCCATATACTATGCTTCGTATTATTAAATATTTTTTCCGATTATGGAAGTGATACTGACTGACTTATAAAAGTTCAATAAATGTTGAAAAGTATAAAGAACTGTAACTTCTGATACAGCAATAAATGTAATTAAGAAAATTCATACACATTTTTCTGAATAGAACACATATGCCGAAGATACTATTTGGTATGATTCTATTTCAGTTACACAATATCGTTAGACTTCACAAACTTCATTTTTAATGGCCCAGAATCCAAAAATCCATCATTTCTGTTTACAACACTTCATCAGTCACTTATTCCAAGCCATGCAGGTTGCTTATAATTTCTCACTTTTGTAAACAATGTGGCAATAAACATTCTTGTGAAGGAATTTGCTGACTCCTAAAAATATCTGTCGCCAAAACATCCTCCCAAAAGATTATATATTATTTACACTCCTACATAAGAGGTATGATTGTCTGTTTCCCTTAACCCTAGCAGTGGTGATGAATGTTTTAATTCTTGTCAGTCTGATAGGTAAAATAGGATGCTTTTCTAATTTGCCTTTCTTTGGTTAATGAATTTAAAAATATGCTTACTTTTTTTTAGAATGTGAAATATCTATTAAATTTGTCCAAAAAGAATGCTCCAATGAATGTTCTTTCCTTATTTACTTATTTGAAAAAGGCTCTTTATATATTAAGGAGATTAATATTTGTCTTATATGTGGCAATTTTCCCTCCACTCTATCTTTTCTTTCATAATTGATGCTCAGAAATTAAAACAACAACAACAACATTTTCTTAAAAAGCAACCCCACAGGGCTTCCCTGGTGGCGCAGTGGTTGGGAGTCCGCCTGCTGATGTGGGGGACGCGGGTTCGTGCCCCGGTCCGGGAAGATCCCACACGCCGCGGAGCGGCTGGGCCCGTGAGTCATGGCCGCTGAGCCTGCGCGTCCGGAGCCTGTGCTCCGCAACGGGAGAGGCCACAACAGCGAGAGGCCTGCATACCGCAAAAAAAAAAAAAAAGATGAGGACTCTCCGGACCTGAGATAAAACAGAAGCTTGTGGCATTTGCTCTTCGATGATGTTTGAATTTTCAGATTTACCAATCATCTCTTCCACGTGCAAGCCCACTTGACAGGTCACGCAGTTTACTGGAAAATTCCCATGTGTCAGACACTGTACTAAGTGCTGAAAAAACAGAGGTTAAGACAATGGCCTCTTCCCTCAAGGCTCACACAACCATCAATCTCACGAGAGAGACCATTTGAGCTGTCAGTGTCATCTCTGAGACTGAAAGTCTGGGCAAAGTTTTCCTTTCTTGATGTTAAGCCATTAGACGAGCTTTCAGAAGACAAGCTTTAAAATTCTGTGTCCAAGTAGATGCTGAAAGGAACCCCAGTGGAAAATCTTTAGTGATGATCACTTAGGTTAAACACTCAAGGCCAGTTACTTAAGCCTAGTATCAGGCAGGCGAAGCCTGAGGATGCCGACCTCACCCTCCAGAAGCTGTGTTCACAGGGAATTCTCAACACAGCCCTCAGGGAAGTGGCCTCAGGAAATTCCTCAGGCACAGGCAGCTATGGCCGAATCATGTGTGACAGACACCCTCCAGTCCCTAACAACGGCTGACACAGCAGCTTCCCCAGGGCTGCCTTTCTAGGGCCGCCTTCAGCTCTGCTCAAATGAGGATGCAGGATTTAGTTGTCTAGACTCTCTCCCAGGACTTTGAAATGGCAATGGGGAGAACACCGGTGAGTCAGAAGAAGAAACTAAAAGGGGAAGAATCATAAGGGATCAAAGGGAGCTGAATTAAGGCCTCGAGTGAAAAACAAAGAACATGCTGCTTCTAGGGAAGGTAACTCACGCCAGACACTCCCAATACCTTTCACATCCCCAACTCTGCTCCGGATTACTAGTCCTTGGGACCTCAGCAAAGGATTTCTCCGCTCAGTCCTCCAGGACACAAGGTAACCTGAGCAATTCTGTCCCTTCGGTCATAAAGCGCCTGATAGATCAAATGGATCAGCATGTGCTCCGCCTAACCCAGGCCCTCGGACACAGCTCACTACTCAGCTATCAAAGAAACATTTTTTCTCCCCACGCAAAAGCACGAAGTCCAGAACAGAACGTTCAGGCCCTAGGCTGCTGCCTCTGAGGATAGGTTAGCCCAGTGTAACAACCGTATTTTCATTACTGCACCTACCTCCAGAAGTTTTATAGATTTTTCCTCCTCATTGCCCTCCCATGAAATTTTAATACCATAGCTAGACTGCATATTTACTTACATACTGCGTGTATATCTGTTCTTTATATATAAAAAGATTTTTTGACCTCCAAAACCAATCTTTGCCCCTGGATATACATTAACCCATTGAGAAATGAGTTATACAATAAAAAGGTATAAAAACAGCACTTAGAAACAAGAAACACTCCAACTTATGGGGGTAAAAAAACCCACTTTCACCATCTTCATGGAACCTTTCCAGCTGGAAATCTAAAGAGGTCCCAACTCACCTTTGGAAGTTAACTGTCAGACTATCTAATTAAAAGCTTTCCAAAGTTTTGCACGTCTCCAAGTTCTCTATTATGATTTCTTGAATTTCCATCAATAGGTATTTTTTGATGGAGGAGGAGGGTAAGTATGTATGAGTGTGTCAATATGTGTGTGCACAGAAGAAAAACAGGCTAGGTGACCAAAACAAAACAAAACAAAAACTCTACAACTCCTGTGGTCCTTTAATGCAATTATTATTTCCCCATCATGTATTTATTTTTCATTTGTATGGGTGTGTATGTGTGTGTTTAGCTCCAGAATTAAGGGTTAAAAAAAAAAAAAAGAGGTAATGAAATGAATGTTAAGGGGCATATACAATTGTAGGGGTAACTGAAATATTCCCTAAAACGTTATGAGGGAGAACTCATCACTGGTGTCAGGAGTAACTGCAATGCAACCAGGGAACGTACGCCAGAGGAATGGAGGAGCTTATTTGCTAGCACTGCTGGATTTTTCTAGTGAAGTTCATTTCAGCCTTGCTGGTCACAAATCCTCTATGGTACAACATGATTTTGTGGAGTAAATTTCTTTTATCTGATAAGATGCTTTCAAATTTTCTTCTCTAATTATTGTATGTATTTCATAAAACTTTGCTCTAAAAATCTCAGAGAAAATGGGTCATTTGAAGACAAACAAAAATTGGGTAAAACATCTAGAGAATTTAGGCTGTGACAGCGTCAACTATTCCTCCCCATAGCCAAAACCCATTTAATAGGAAAAAGAAAGTTAACTCGGCCTATGAGTAACAGCAGACAGAGCACAATGCATTCTACAAATATTTACCAGCTTCTACTTTGAACCAGGCACTGTTCTAAGCATTTGTGATATATCAGTTAACAAAACAGATGACGATCCCTGCCTTTAAAGGGGGGCAGGGGGAGAAGAGTGTAGAAGGGTCTGACAAGAAACAATGAATAATAAAAATAATAATAAATGATGTATCGTCTTTGAAGGTAATTCATGTCATGGACAGAAGAAGGTAGAGTAGGGTCAGGGGGATGGAGAGAGCCAAGGGTGGGGTTTGGGGATAGGCTGCAACTTTCAGTGGGATGGTCAGGTGACCTCTGAGCAGACTTCAAGAGGGTGAGAGGTTAGCCTTGAAGACGGCAGGGGCAAAAGGCCTCAAGGGGAGCAACTAGGCGGCACAGAGGCCAGTGTGGCCAGAGGGGAATGAGCAGAGTAGACGGCGATGAGACCAGAGAGGTGGGATGGGATGCCGTGTGGACAACTGTAAGGACTTCGGCTTTTATCTGAGTGAGATGGGAGCCACTATGGGTTTTGGGGGAAGAGAATAACAGGATCTGACCTGTAATTGCAAAGGATCATCCTGGCTGCCAGGTTGAGAACATAGTATGGGGTGGGGGGCAAGAGATGAAGAGGAGAGACCAGCTAAAAGGGACCACAGTTGATACCACCAGGAAGACTTCTGGCAGAAGATACTACGGCAGCACACAGAGGGTATTATTTATTTCGCAGTGAACAAAGGCCAAGTCTGCCATTGGTGATCTTAGCATCCTGCAGCCTGGCTGCAGCTCCTGTCGGTTAACTGAAACCCTATCACCACCCATGCATTCTCCTTTAGGCTGCCATTTTCTCACTACCCACGTGACAACTAAGATGGTTTGGTTTTTACACCCTTTTCATGTGAAGGGACCCTACGTTACTTACCTCTGAATCCCCATTGCCTGCCACACAGGACTCAGTTTTGTGGACTGAGTGGAGAGTGGACTGGTGTTTTCTTGGGCTGGGATGCCTCCTGCCTAGACTATTTTAAGAGCCTCCTTCCCTGCCCACAGTCTCCCTCCCCTCTCATCACTAAAACTGCAAACTCCAAAACCTTCACACACACACCTCTGTGCAGCAGGATAACCCGGAAACGTGTCAGCCTAGCAGTCAAGGCTCTCTAGAACCGCCTTCTTGCAAACCTTGCCACCTTCCCTCCCACTACTAATTCCAGAACAGGAAATCTCTGCCGCAACCTTTTGCCCAAATACCTTTTGCCCTTTCTCAATGCCAATCTTTTCCTTGTGCACCTCCCTCTCCTCCCCCTACCCCCCAGCTTAAAAAAGTCCTATTCTTTCTGACAGAGTCTATACCATATGCTAACACATATATAAGGAATTTAAGAAAAAAAAATGTCATGAAGAACCTAGGGGTAAGACAGGAATAAAGACACAGACCTACTAGAGAATGGACTTGAGGATATGGGGAGGGGGAAGGGTGAGCTGTGACAAAGTGCGAGAGAGGCGTGGACATATATACACTATCAAACGTAAGGTAGATAGCTAGTGGGACGCAGCCGCATAGCACAGGGAGATCAGCTCGGTGCTTTGTGACCGCCTGGAGGGGTGGGATAGGGAGGGTGGGAAGGAGGGAGACTCAAGAGGGAAGAGATATGGGAACATATGTGTATGTATAACTGATTCACTTTGTTATAAAGCAGAAACTAACACACCATTGTAAAGCAATTATACGCCAATGAAGATGTAAAAAAAAAAAAAAAGTCCTATTCATCCAAGGCAATATCCCAGTACCACCCTTTCACACTCAGACCTCTGCCACAAGGTGACTGCTCCCACCCTGCCCTCTGGGGACAAGACAGGAGGCAGGAGCCACTCCCAAGCCTCACACGCAGGTGAGAGCAAGCCTGAACACAGTCCCCAGGGTCACACTACCCTGACCCCTGACTTTAGAGGCCCGATGCTCACAGCACAGCAACTTTCCCCCAGCAAAGGCCTTACTCCCAAACACATTTCAGATTTCTCTGAATCCCTTTTCGCAGCCTCAACAGATTCCCACGGTGGGTATTTATCAACAACCTGCTCTCGTGAGGTTATTACTAAGGGGATGAATGGGGCTGCGTCTTACTGCAGACTTTGCTCTGTGTGTGTTTGCGGGGCCACGGGAGTGGGGAAGGATGGCCGGAGACAAGCTAACAGTGACTGCCCAGGTCAGGGAGGATGACAAAAGTGCATCGGGGGCTTCCCTGGTGGCGCAGTGGTTGAGAATCTGCCTGCTAATGCAGGGGACACGGGTTCAAGTCCTGGTCTGGGAAGATCCCACATGCCGTGGGGCAACTGGGCCCGTGAGCCACAACTACTGAGCCTGCGCGTCTGGAGCCTGTGCTCCACAATAAGAGAGGCCACGATAGCGAAGAGGCCCGCGTACCGCGATGAAGAGTGGCCCCCGCTCGCCACAACTAGAGAAAGCCCTCGCACAGAAACAAAGACCTAACACAGCCAAAAATAAATATAAAAATAAATAAATAAATGAATAAATAAAAGACTACTATTAATTAGAAGAAAAAAACAGTGCATCAGGTGTTCTAGGGGTTGAAGAGGAGGTGGGAAGGGAAAACCAGGGTGAACTTCTGGAGGCCAGGGCCCAACTCAAATGTCCTAAGGGACATGTCAGAGTTAGTGTTACAAGAAGACAGAGGAGGGACATTCCAAGTAGAGGGAAGAGTGCATTCAGAGGCACACAACTTAGGCAGAGAACACCAGGAGCTAGCTCACTTCGCCTGAAGGTCGGAGGCATGGAGACAGTAGGAAAGGGATGGAATAAATGACGGACTCATCCAGGCTCAAGTGCCTGTCAGGAAACAAGGAGCCAAGTTAAGGAAAGATGAGCGACATTGTAAGACACGATCACGCACATCCCGTCAAAGAGATGAAAAGCTCTAGAAAACTGTAACATTTCACACAACTCACAGAAACTGTATTGTTTCAAATTTTTTCACAAAGGAAGTATGAAAAAAAACCCTCATCTTTCCTAGTCTCTCCCATTATATTCCATCTAACAAAACTTTTCGAGGTTTAGCAAACAATTCAAACACACACACAGATTCAGTGCTGACCATTCAGGAAAGCAGCAAAACAACATGAATGGTTTCTTCATGTCTATACAAATGTGACATGCTACACGGAAAGAACAACACACAAGAGAGAAGGCAAACTTTGCACAAGTAAAGGAAGTGAGACCATTTTAAAGCACATACTAATCACACCATACTCGCTACTATGTAAATATGTGATAATGTCGTCAAAACTTTCCAATGGAGAAACCCAAGGTCTGAAAAAGTAAAAGATAAAAATCTCAAATGCTAAGTATTCTAAATGTCATATTCCTTTTACTGGATTTTTTTCCTTCAGGGGTGCTAAGGTGTATACTTTTAAGCTCACATATTTAAAGAAAAATGCCCAAGGTTGTTCAGTCCTTGGTCCCAGAGCCTTCTTAATGTAATCCATGCATCTTACATATTTTCTGCCACACAGATCCAATACTATTTTTAAAATGGAACGGCCGGTTTGAAAGTCAGAAGAGGAATAAAGTAGTATTCAGTAGGAAAGTTTTAAAAGGACATAAAATATATACAGTGCCTGTTGGCTATTATAACAACAACAACAAAACAGCTTTTATCTTACAGCCTTTTTTATGCTTGAGGCCAGATTTTTGGTCACTTGAGCGGTGCTTTGACGTCTTATGCAGTTATTATTGAACCTTTCATGTCCACCTCACTGCTTACAAATCCTAATGCTCCCTAAAAGCACTCCAAATGCAGGACATTAAGTCCCACAGCATGTATGTTATTTTAAGATTTAAATCACTATTTGATAGATGTTTTCATGTAGTTCACAGGTGGATATTGAAAAGAAAATTGGCATTCCAGGGTGACGGTAGCTTATTAATTCAGGAATTAAAGCCAGATACAAAGTCATCTTTCCTCCCTCAAATTACCAACGATCCCATAACGGTAAAATTCCTGACAATATTTTATATTGTCGTTAGAGATACAAAACTTTATAGTGGACCAGAGCTACCTAAATCAATCATCTTCAATCTTGTTATATATTTCAAAAAAAGAGACGTGAGGAGAAAATTTTTCTCCTCAACGCTTGTAACATAAAACCTGTTTTCTTCCTGGGAATTCTACAAGAGAGAATAGGTGTAAGGGAATTTACATTTCAATGAAAAACACCGCTTAGAGTGTATTGTCACTTCCAAGCAGCCCGCTCAAGTTTGAGGCGCACAGTTGAAAGACCAAGGTGGGATGCCAGCAAAGCTGCCTTCGCATGCGATGTGAAGAGCTAAGAAGTGTCCCTGCAGCCCGGTTAACCAAGTCTCGTTTCACAGTGAATCATCTTGAAGGTGGCGTGGCAGAGCCTTGGGTGTACGTGTGATGTGTCTGTGGACTGTGTGCATGTGGATGGGGGCGGGGGTGATAAGAGCCATGGGACATAGGGCTGAGAAATAATCCTTCTGGAAACAGTAGCTTGATTCAACCTCTAATGGGCTCAACCAAATTTTCTCAAAGCAGAGTATTATCTTCAGAAATTGTACATGGAAGAGGCCAGAGAGAAAGGTGAAAGGACATCTCAACTGGCAAAAGACATTTTCCTACTAAAAGTTACTTCTTGACCTGGAAAGTGGCAGAAAACAAGAGTGAGGGCTAGTAGATAAAACTGTATAGTTTAAACCAGCAAACACAGAAGCAGGTGCCACGCCCAGGGAGGACTGTGTATGATGTTTGGAAAGAAGGGGCCTTTCTTCTCCAGGACAGCTTATCCAGAGGTCAAACTGTTCAGACGTGGGTTTCTTGCAAATCTGCCACTAAGAGGCAAAGATGGAGCGGGGATGAAGCTGTATCAGTCAGGCCCAAGCTGTAACGGAGCTTAGGACACACCGTGGAAAAGCAAGGAGGTGGAAGCACGGCCTCACGTCTCAGGGGTCACTCTTGTCTAGTCATGTGACCCTGAACGATTACAGAACCTCTTAACATCAGTTCCTCACTGAAGTGTGGAATGACGCCTACGTCACAGGACTGCTAGGACTGGATGTCACAGTGGCTGTAAAAGCCTAGCTGAGCGCCTGGCCTCGCGAGGTATGTGATATATATTAGTTCCCGGCTGTCCTTCCCAAACCCACACACCAAGAGAATCTGGAGGGGCTTCCCTGGTGGCACAGTGGTTGAGAATTCGCCTGCCAATGCAGGGAACACGGGTTCGATTCCTGGTCCGGGAAGATCCCACATGCTGCAGAGCATCTAAGCCCGTGTCCCGCAACTACTGAGCCTGTATGCTGTAACTACTGAAGCCTGCGTGCCTAGAGCCCGTGCTCCACAAGGGAAGCCACTGCAATGAGAAGCCCACCCACGCACTGCAACAAAGAGTAAACCCCGCTCGCTGCAATTAGAGAAAGCCCACGCACAGCAATGAAGACCCAACAGAGCCAAAAATAAATCAATTAAATGAATAAATTTATTGAAAAAAAGAGAATCTGGAAGCAGAGACTTCTGCCTCTGCTTTTGAAGCTAACAGATGGCTAATCTTACTAATACAGGCTGATGGATTAGTCTGGCACTACAGGGAAAGGGCAAACCTACAACCTCTTCCTCTGGGGCAACCCGTGCCTTGTCCCTTCATGCCTCCCTTACGGAGGTAAAACCTCATCACACTGCTCCCCAGAATGACTTTTATACAAATAGGATGAATCCCAGAAAGATGAATTACTAATCTGTTTCTCTTCCCTTTCCCTAAATCGGAATGTTTTCAGACCAGCAAAATTTTCTTCCAGAAAGCTGACCTTTTAGTTTATTGTGATTCAGAATCAGAGATTCCTTTGTAGGGCAATTATTAAGTTAGATCCTACTCTACCACCTTAGGCCAATCTTAAGAGATAGGCACTCCTTTAGATTCCCTCCCTTCCCTCCCCCCACCCTGGAGGTTATCAGTCATTAATTCTTAAAAAGAATGCTCGTCTATAGAAGAGTAAAGGGTTGACCTTAGCTGTGATTAATAGACACCAGTGACTAGCATCATGGATAGTTCAAGACTGAAGAGTCAACTCATTACAAGAATTTCTCCTTCCTTTCACCTCACATTTGTAACAATTTAAATGGGATTAGGAACTGACAAGCAAGTCCCTGGGGAAACCGTGTGCAAACCCTGAGCACAGTCTTTATACCCATTGTTACTTCCAGTACTCACAGCAGTCCTGTGAGATGGGCGTTATTCCCCACCTCAGTTAGGAAACTATTAGAGGTTTGGTCATCATTCAAGGGCGTGTGGCTAGAGAAGGGTGACCCCCGATGTGAGGCTGGGCTCCTGCCTCCTTGTAGCTCCACCAAGCCCTGAATTCCTGGTACAGCTTTCTCCCCTCTCGACTCGGGACTCCCCAGTACGGTGCCGTCATTTTGAAGTTTGAAAGTGTTGGACGCGTTCCATGTGATGGAGTGTTTGAACATGTTTTCTAAACCACCGCTTCAGTTCAGCTTCGGGTTTTCTGTTCTCGAGGAAGTCACATGATGCAGCCTCCTCAACAGGACAGGGTAGGGAACAGACGGACCCAGTGACTGGCAAACATGCCCCCCTGCCAGAACCCCAACCCAGGTGTTCCCCACTCCCAGCCCTCATGTACAAGGGACAATCCTGAACTTTGAGAGCTCCAAGTCAATACATTTAATTCTGGAAAAGAAGGGCACTATGAATAACCAAGATCCTTATGACCACATCACCTGAGTCCCCTCCTCCGTGCATGGCTGCCATCTCCTCTTTCTGTCTCCCTTATAGGACACTTGTGACTGTATTTAGGGCTGGCCCAAGTAATCCAGGAAAATCTCTCATCTCAACATCCTTAATTTAATCATGTTTAGTCACAGCCAAGACCCTTTTTCTGAATATCAGGACAGGTATAGGTTCCAGGAATTAGGACCTGATATCTTTTTTTTTTTTTTTTAGGACCTGATATCTTTGAGAGCCATTATTCAGCCTACTGTACACCCATACTGGTTTATAACATTATTTACAACGTTACAATGAGTTACAACATTATTCAAAAAAATTTTTTAACAAGTTAAAAGTAAAATTCACCCCAAAGATACACAGTGTAGTTAAGAAATAGTTCTAAATTATTGTCACCTCTAGCACACATCTTCCCTAAATTCTCTCTTTACTTTCCCAACATCTCCATGAAGGCAAATTTTATGCTTATTTCACAGATCAGCGGCCAAGTGAATGTTGAAGGCTCAGGGATCACACAGCACACTCATGTCTATATTTCCAGCTGATGACTGTTTTGACTGACATATTTGACAGACATATGAGAAGGCTGGATTGGTGATACCTTAACAGAGAACAAAGTCAGGCATATAAACCGGTGCTGGGGAGCTAGATGATCCCTCTTTTGTTGTAAGAACATAAACTAACTGAAGAATCACTTTTATTACCCCACGGGGTTCTCTGAGGACTAAATGAACCATAAAGCTCTTTACAACCAGCAGTTATTACATCCAAGAGTCTGGGCATGCTCTGTTTTTCCATTATAAGGAAGCCAGCTGTGAGGGTGACTGTAACATGCAAGGGAGTTGCTTAATGAGTATCTCACTGGCTTGTCTCTTTCTCAGTTATGTGAATGGCTCACCAAGCATGTCCCTACCCTTACTGGCCATTAATTTTTAAACTACCGAGTACTAGTCAGATTTCAAAAACACACACTTTTCGATGAAAACACACTGCTCTTGTTAGTCTTCAGACTAGTTTAGGCCTCCCTTTACATGCTAACTTAGCACCTTCGACCTTCCCTTTTTTTTTTTTTTTTTTTTAGGTACGCGGGCCTCTCACCGCCGCGGCCTCTCCCGTTGTGGAGCACTGGCTCTGGACGCGCAGGCTCAGCGGCCATGGCTCACAGGCCCAGCCGCCCCGTGGCATGTGGGATCCTCCCGGACCGGGGCACGAACCCGTGTCCCCTGCATCGGCAGGCGGACCCTCAACCACTGAGCCACCAGGGAAGCCCGACCTTCCCTTCATTTAAATAATCTGGTCAACTGTTCACAGTGAGATGGGCTGTGTGTGCTACGCACAGAACACCCAGCATCTGCCTGGAGGTACAGCGCAGTCAGGCAGAGCTAACTGCCTACCTAATATCTCTTTGTCCCCTTGTTCTGTAACAATACTCCAGTTTTCAGATGAGCATGACGCTACTCAGAATCAAGGACACATTTTCCAGCCAAGATAGCTGTAAGGTTTCCAGCCATCACAGGTACATACCATATATAACCGCAAAATGTTCATTATCGTAAAAGTGTCCTCACTGCCTCATCCCCATTCTAAGTTGCTTCCTTATCTCTTGGCTTACCTCAACAAAACAAAGAGGAGGAAATCAAGATTTTCACCTTATTTCCCTTCAACTAGTCTGCAATCGTATATAGAGTATACTAAGAACACGAGATTCTTTCTGACACTACAGAAGGGAGAGATCCCGTCCTCCACTCTCCAACCCCGCTGCACAGAAAGAGCACCCGCTTGCCTGAGTGCCACACGCAGTGCCATGTGGGCGGCCGGAGTGGGCGTAGAGAAGTGGGAGGTGGGAAACTGCTACGTGATAGAGTCTAGCAATTCTAACCCTTCAACGGCCCGTGTACAACATCCTCACATTCAGATTTACGTACACGTATATAAATAAAAGACCACCCTAATTAATAAATGATATTAAAAAGTTAAACCTTTGTCTACGAGACAGACTAACTGCCCCGCCTTCCACCTGACAATACTATATACCAATACACACAGACACACAGACAGACACACAGACAGACACACACACACACATACCAGTCATAGTAAATAAGAATAGCACCCCTGTATTCATGGTGCCTGGAACAGTGTTTTACCAGTAAGATAAAACCTGGTGACTAATTAAAAAATCAAACATCTTATATTCCAGACAGTTTCCAGGTTAAATGATTACTAGCCTGATAGTGAGAAAATGTGCTTAAGACAGGTATGAGAAGGAAAAAGAATGAACAGCAGGCAACAGCTCACTTATCACTTATAACAGCTGTAATGGTGGTTACACTGGCCAAATAGTAAATTACTTTGGAGGAAGTTTAAATTCAGTCATCTTTTATATGATATTCAAATATATCATCAGCTTCTTTTAAATGGGTGTTTGTCACTTTTGAGGCTGTGATAACATTCATTCTACTAAGGGAATGCCTGTTTAAAAACAAAAATAACTGAATTGTAATACTCCTCTGTGCTGCAAGACCAGTAACCCATCAAAATTTCAGATATTTGGCAAATATTCATTTAGGAAAATTCCACCTAATCACTTGATAGGTGTTCAGCAATAGTCAAAGATAAACAGAAGCATCTAATATTCTGAAAATTGAGCCACAGGGGCTGAAATTGATGTTTCAGGGGGGAATATATGAGTTTATCTCAACATAAAGCAGTATATTGATATAAGCCTGAAACATAACTAAGGTAAGCTAGTCTTTTATGGGTAAAATCCTATGGAGGGAGGGAGATAAATTGGGCAGAATTGTAAATCCATGTTTTAGGGACCTGAGCAGAATCTCAATTGATACTATCCCTGTATCGGACGAACATGTCATAGCCATGAGATTTATTTTATTTAAAAGATGGCTAAAAATTCCCATGATAAGCTATTCAAACTGCAGACCTTTTGTATTTTTAGTCCGTGTCAACTTTTTCCATGAAGATTCAGCTGAATATCTTTATTCCAAAGCTAATTCTTCCTCTACATTTAAAAGCAATGTACCCTTCAAGCATATCGGTCTTTGCATTAGTACACATTCTCAACTTCTCCAAAGTTACCATAGCAACCCTCACTAATTTGGCCTTGGCTAGATTTTTAAGGGGAGAAAAAAAGGTGAGTCTAAATATTAAGGACCAAATTGTCACAAAAATACTATATCACCAAAGATTAAAACCAGAAAAGTGTATATCCTGAGAGAATCACGGACAATCTTCCTGCTAGCCTGTGAGAAACTCAAAATTAAGATTTACGGTTAAAATGTACTTTAAGTATGTTGAATATCTAAAATGCAACTGGAGGCTTCCCTGGTGGCGCAGTGGTTGAGAGTCCGCCTGCCGATGCAGGGGACATGGGTTCGTGCCCCGGTCCAGGAGGATCCCGCGTGCTGCGGAACGGCTGGGCCCGTGGGCCATGGCCGCTGGGCCTGCGCGTCCGGAGCCTGTGCTCCGCAACGGGAGAGGCCGCGACAGTGAGAGGTCCGTGTACCGAAAAAAAAAAATTAAAATAAAATAAAATAAAATGCAACTGGAAAAGATCAGCCTCCTGCACGTTCCAATCCAGAAGCTACAGAGAACGGGAGGTGCCCGATAGTATACATCTGCTGTCACACCGGAGACAAGTCCAGGGCGGAGCAGGAGCGCCTGGCCGGAGGACAGGGAGATGCTCAGTGTTAAGGGATCCGCCCAGAGCTGCTCTGATACCCAACTCTGCCCATTTCTCCTATGACTAGAAACACGTTTAACCCCCAGTGGGCACTTGTACTACACGGAGAATTGACTTCTGTAAAAACCCCGAACACTAGGACCCTACTAAGGGCTTTAAGAACTAACCCATGCAAATGCTAATACTAGGCAGTTTTCACTAAAAAACAGGGAAAACTCGAACATTTGCTTACTCCCCAATGCAACTAAAATGTAGCAAAAAGAAGATTCTTTCCTTACCACACCACAGGCAATCAGAACCTATTACTAACGTAAAAGCATTTCAAAGTTATTACAGATAGGGTTTTGCTGTACGTGTCTATGTGTGTACGTTATTTAATAAATCTTTACATATCAAAAGGGCTCAAAGTGTTCTACAAAAAGATACTTACGTAGAAAACATCATCTGGAGAACTGCGTTCTGAACTGGGCTCTGAAAGTTACTTTGGTTTTCTTGCCCCTTTGACCATCTGCACACTACCTTAGAATGCTAAAGGGAAAGCAGAGATCAAAATAATTTTTAAAAATTAAGAGTACTTTGGGGCTTCCCTGGTGGCGCAGTGGTTGAGAGTCCGCCTGCCGATGCAGGGGACACGGGTTCGTGCCCAGGTCCGGGAGGATCCCACATGCCGCGGAGGCTAGGCCCGTGAGCCATGGCCGCTGAGCCTGTGTGTCCGGAGCCTGTGCTCTGCAACGGGTGAGGCCACAACAGTGAGAGGCCCGCGTACCGCAAAAAAACAAAAATTAAGAGTATTTTATAAGCCTGACACATTGAGCCACTGCTTCACTGGGTGGAGCAGAAGAGAATTCCCTCCATCTTCTGATGCCTACCAGTACACGGACATGGGGGAATACTCTGGAAAGGAATGAACGTGCAGAGCTCAGAACTGGGAAGGAAAGCATCAAACAAATGGACAGAGACCAGTTAGCGCTCTAGACACCCCTCCCCACCTGAGGGGCTTTCCAGAGTGACCTTCACACCTGCCCCTCCCATATCTGTAATGGCCGCTGGACTAGATTATTCCTATAAACGAAGGACAATGTTGGCACCTGGGTGAAGCAACCCCCTTAAGCCTTTATAGCACATGAAACTACATGCTCCATTTTGGGTTGTCTGAAGTTTTAGTTTGCTTCTTTTGAGGCTTAGCTTAAATTTAGGTCTTAAACCAAGAAAGCAACCAACAGAACATCTGGAGTCCGAGCTGGAAGTCATTTTAACCACCACACCTTTGACAAGAGCCTGCTGGAAACCAGGTGTCCAATGGAGCGACAGGAGAAGTAACCATGACCAGTGAGATAGCCTCTGCCCTCCAAGAACTTGCACCCCTAACACCCCAGAGTCAGGCAGGCTTCTCCCCTCTACCCACACTGCAGCCCTCAGTTACTTTAATAACATAACCACAACACCTAGTTCCAGAAGGTTTCTCAGGAGAATAGAAGAGCTTTTATTTTCCCCTTGATCCTTGACCATCCTGTGGCTCCTCCCGGTGGGCCTCTGAGGGGCTGAGTTATCTATTTGGAGTCCTCTGCTCAACCCCTCAATTCTGCTTGGCTAGTGTGGGGTAGGGGTCGGGGGTGGAGAGAAGAGGTATTAGGACAAGCATAAGGGAGACAGGATATTAAGACCAGAGCCCGGGAAGAGAGGTGCACACGTAGCATTGATCTACGGGGGAGTGGGCGAGCGGAGGTGAGCCTAAATGAGCTTGATTTCAGAAGAGGTACCGTCCTGCTGCAGTGCTCCGGGTGGCAAGGAGAAAACACGCAGCCTTTCATATGCACCTGACCTGAAGAAGTCCAGTTTCTCTGCTGCCCGTTACCTATAAGAGATGGCGACTAACTCCCAGCCCTGCCCAAGGTGGCAGATGAAAGGCGCAACACTTTTTAACCACCTTATTTTTCCAGCTGAAGGAGATGATATTTCTGCTACGGATGATGTTCAAAAACTGGATTTGCTCTGCCAACATTGGTCAGGGTATTTTCCTCAATGGATGCTTTACTGTGAAAAGGTATCATTCACCAGATGTGCATTTCCAGGTTTGAAAAGCAATTTCCTAGTCTCCCTCTGATATAAAAAGAGGGGCCTGTCTGTTATACTGAAAATACTGTTTACAGAAGGAAGATTCCACCGCGAGCCTGTCCAGACATATTCATTCTTCCCCACATAAACCTACTCCACCTCTATTTATGCTAGACAGGAAATAAATGTGCAAACAACATCAGTAAAAAGCAGTTGAGGGCACACATTCTTTGACTAAGTTGGGATGCCTGATTCACAGCTGTTCCTACTCCTGAAAATGTTTTTGTAATAAACAATGGCGTTTAAGAAGTATTTCGTTCCACGTTCCAACACTTTATAATTACACCAATACACTGTTTGACTTTCAGCCTGCTTTTCCCTTTGTAACACTATGATGTAGGTGTGACCGGTATCCTGGACCCATTTTACAAATAAGGGGGCTGAGACATTGAGACTGTGCTTTGCTCAAGGTCACTCAGATGCTAAGAGAACCAGGACGAGGGAAAAGCAATCAACTCTGGTTTATACACTGTTTGAGAAGAACAAAGTCAGCATGTCACCGCCACACCTGACTTTCAGTCAAAGGCCAAATTAAACATTGAGCCAGCTAATTTTATTTAGATAATGCTGCTCTGACAGCTAAGAGACTGCATTTTCTGTTGCTTCCGCAGCTGTACACAATGAGTTGTTCTGTTAAAAAAAAAATTCAGAAAATGTTGGCCTGGATAGAGAGAGAGCATCCTTCCTGGCCTTTGCAACAGTAGAGACTTTGTTTCTAGTCCCAGGTACTAAAGTGTCCATGTTGGGCCTATTTCCTTCTTCCGAGTGCTTGTTTTACTCTCCACCTCCTCCCTCCATCACCACCCGTGTAATATTAAGCACTGTGGACAGGTCTTAATTTAACTCTTGAGTCTAAAAATAAGGTGGCCAATTTTGTTACAGTCCATCATTAAGTCCTTCATTAAATAAGAGACCAGGACAAAAGTACCATGGATTTGCTGCCCACAGAGAGGCCTGTTGACCAACAGGTGACTTTCCAATCACCACCTTATCAGCATCCATCTTTACATCATGGACAAAGTAAGAGACCATCAGAGGCAGAAGCAAAGGTGAGGCAGGTGCACTGGGGCTAAAAACACAAGAAAGGGAGAATTCATTGCAAGCCACTTAGTATTCCTATAAGTATCTTAGCAAGTTCGTTTCTGTTCTAAATGTGAATATGGGCTTGCAACAACATGGAGGGACTTGGAGGATATTACGCTGAGTGAAATAAGTCAGACAGAGGAAGACAAATACTGTATGATCTCACTTACATGTGGAATCTAAAAAATACAACGAAAGAGAACAAACTAGTGGTCACCAGTGGGGATGGGGAAGGGGGGAGAGGCAAGAGAGGGGTAGGGGATTAAGAAGTACAATCCATTATGTTTAAAATAAGTTGCAAGGGTATACTGTACAACACAGGGAATATAGCCAATATTTTATAATAGCTATAAATGGAATATAACCATTAAAAATTGTGAATCACTATGTTGTACACCTGTAACATATTTTACAGCAACTATACTTCAATTAAAAAAATAAATGTGAATTTGGGAAGGAAATTAAGGGAGAAAAATGTCAAGTCTGCTTCATTGGTGAATTCTCCGTTTCTACCCTCTGAAACCTTTACTTTGCTTCCAGTGCACACAAAACACATCTCTGCACCCTTGCTCATCTTCGCTTGGCACAGTCAGAAGTTCCTTCAGAGCCCCCAGCTCCGTGGACTAAAGCACCAAGCGAATAGAGCCTGTCCTGTCCAATGTGGTGGCGCCCAGGCCATGTGTCCACTGAACATGTAATGTGCAGCTAGTCTGAATTGAGATGTGGGGAAAAAAAAAAAATTATTGGTTGTACATTGATTAATATATTGAAATGATATTTTATATATACTTGGGTTAAATAAAATATAGTAAAGTTACTTTCACCTGTTTCTGTCGATTTTTTAATGTGGCTACTAGAAACCCTGCCACTTCTGCACCCCTCCCCCTTCCAGCCCCAACTGAGCCTGCTTCCCCTTTGTTCTGCCTATATCCAGCCTGGCAGGTACATCAGGAATAAGACAGTAACGCTCCAACTAGTCCTTATTTCATCTATCAGTTTCTCAAAACCAACACACAGCTCCGCACCACATAAATGAATTTATGTTATTGTCTGTCATAGCTGCTGGACTTCTGAGCATCCCCATCTATCATTTATGTTTGCTGAACCTTTGCTAATTCATCCTCGAGTCTGCCCCGTTGGTGTGTATTAGACTGTAGGCAGCGCTGATCCACAAAAAGCCTATTTCGATCCATTTGTGCAGAATGCATTGGTAGGAGTTGGGGGGGGGTGCTCTATCTACACAGAGGGCCTTTAAAACTCCCATTCCATTATCTCACGCGCACAGCAGCCACTAGAAAAACTGCCCCCATGGAAATGGAAGGGTGAGCAGAGCAGCACCCAGTCCTAGAGAATCCAGAACTGTGAGCGGTGTGGCACGTGCGCCACTGAACATCTGTGGATAACAGAGTGTATATCGCACACGAGTGCCACCATTTGGGGACCACCATCTCCACAATAAAATGCCCAAGCACGGTCAGCTCGTCTGTGTTCCCCAAAGGGACCCATACAGTTCAGAAGTGAAAATCATCACTTACCAGCAAGAGCTATTTAATGGAGAGAATCGGCACCCCTCACAAGGCTCCTCTACGCCAAATCACACTGGATAAGAATCCCAACGTGGGACTCCTGAGATGACTACATCATTCACACAGGTAAACCAACCTCACCCGCGCTGTGCCAGGCCCTGTACAAAGCACTAGGGCTACTGAGAGTAAGAACATCTTCCTCAAGGAGCTTCCCGATGGCTAGCAAAGGACAACAGGTGGTAAAAGTCACCATCAACTATAATGAGTGCAATGGGAGCAGAACAAGGACCCAAGGCAAAACCCAGGAGGGAATGACTCACCACAGGAAGGTCTCCAAAGGGTCAGACAAGTGTGGGCCACTGAGCCAGCCTAAGGAGGTACCCATCGACTCCATGGGTACTACAGAGCCAGGAAAGGTTTTAAGCAGGAAAGACTTCATCAAACATGACTTCCTGGCTTCTCCCTAATCATATTAATACAATAAGCTGTAGATGTGATCTACACAAAGAAGATCAGTGTTCTTCATCCAAGAGATGCCCATAGTTACCAAACCAGGCTCAAGATAAGTGTAAGCACGTCGGTCCAGCTGCAGGGTGAACCCTGCTCGTGTCATGAGACAAACACAGTACATCACCATCAGCATTTTCTGAACAAATGAATTAGAACAGAACAGTAAATGTCAGGGTGTGTTGTATATACCAATGGTTAAGTGTTGCTCTGTGAGTCTTGGTTGTTTAGTTAGACAGACATGCACACTTCTGCACATCATCTCACACGGGTATCTGGGGTCATGATGCAAAACTGTTTTACTCCGGGTCACAAGGTGTTAAAGTCATTTCTTAAAGTGTATGTCACAAGTAGTGAATTATTAATAAATCAGTAACAGAGGATCTCTAATGGGCCCCTACCATAGTTAAATAAATCGGAACTTGTTTTTGTATTGGTTTCAGTCTCCTGCTTAATGCCAACAGAAATGCTGACCCATAAGCACTATTTCAGGTAAGTCATTTGTCTCACTGAGTCCTACGAAGCAGTCCTCTTTATACACACCCCCCTAATCTACTCTAATCCAATTTGTACACATTCCTTTGGATGTGTCTCTGGAACTCTTGACCTGTTATAAAAATGTAATTCTCCTCTAGTCTCAACTTTTTGTTTACACTTTCCCCACCTACTTGTTTTAATGGCAATCTGGCTTTTCCTTCACAACACCATTTCTCATAAACCAGGGATGATGCTTCCCCAAATTTCCTTAACTCGCAGGACCAAAGAAGGGAGGGTCATTCATCACCATTCCCATTGAACTTTCTTCCAGGCCACGTCCTATCACCTCCATTCCAAGATCGCTCCCTGCACCTCACTCCTGTCTCATGCCCCAACCTTGTCACTCTTCTCCATCCTGATCCATGACTTTCTTTTCTTGCCATAATCACTGTGTACCTCCCATGCCCACCTCTGTTTGGAGGCTTCAAGAAGGTGGACGAGGGCTTCCCTGGTGGCACAGTGGTTAAGAATCTGCCTGCCAATGCAGGAGACACAGGTTCGAGCCCTGGTCTGGGAAGATCCCACATGCCGCAGAGCAACTAAGCCCCTGCACCACAACTACTGAGCCTGTGCTCTAGAGCCCGCGAGCCACAACTACTGAGCCCATGTGCCACAACTACCGAAGCCTACGTGCCTAGAGCCCGTGCTCCACAGCAAGAGAAGCCACCGCAATGAGAAGCCTGCGCCCTGAAATGAAGACCCCAACACAGTCGAAAATAAAAACAACTTAATTAATTTAAAAAAAAAAAAAGGTGGACGATCTTGGGAATACCCAAAAGCACAGTTCAGAGATTTCCTCCTCCACCTAAAGATTTCACCTCCATTCTACTCACACTGCAGACAAGCCCCACCACACCTTGGACCTTATCACCACCCAGAAATACTCCACCTTTAAGATCTAGGCTTCCAAACCTCTGGCTGTAGCTTTCTGTTTACCTACTTCTCCACTTCCTTATTCTTTTAGGTCCTGCCCTTCATCCTCATCAGAGCTGGTTCCTTGACTCTTGCTACTGCCCTCCATCTTACCCATACTGGCTTCACGAGCCTCCTTGTTGATTTGGGACTTCAAGGCCACCCAATGTCAATGATGCTCACACGAACACCCTGGGGTCCCTGTTTCTTTCTTTCTTCTTTTTTTTGGGAGGGGAGGGGCCATACCTCATAGCATGCAGGATCTTAGTTCCCTGACCAGGGATCGAACCCATGCCCCCTGCAACGGAAGCACAGAGTCCTAAGCACTGGACTGCCAAGGAAGTCCCTGGGGTCCCTGTTTCTATGACTTTCTCAGAACCAACATGCCAATCCCTGAGCCTAGTTTACCCCGCTCATCTTCTCTCAGCTTGGAAAAATTCACAGGAACATGCTGATTGGCTCTATGAGGAAAACTGAGAACTTTAGTTGCCTCTTCAAAACTGCCCAAGCTTTCAATCCAACCCTGGCTGAGGCATGATCACTTTCTCTACAGCACTGTTTTCGTTTCTCCATTCTCCTATCCTTCTCCTTCTTATATCAGCAGATGACTCCCCTCAATACCCTTCCTCTTTCCATCTCATCACAGAGGAAGAGATGTCCGTGTTCTCTGCATCTGAGCAGGGGTGGGAAAGCTGGAGCTGCTGCGGCAGGACCATTCAGCGATGAGAGCATCATTCTCAAACCTCAGTGTGCACCAACCTTTACCTGAGTGATTTGGTCTTTTGAATCTGTGGTGAAGAATTTGTATTTATTTCTTTGTTTATTTATTTATTGAAGGATAGTTGACTTCCAATGTTTCAGGTGTACCGCAAAGTGATTCAGTTGTATATACATACATATATATGTACATTTATTCTTTTTCAGATTCTTTTCCATTATAGGTTACCTGAGTGATTTGTTAAAATGCAGACTCCAGGGCCCTAGAGATAGATTTGCAGGGTCTGGAGCAAACCCCAGAAGCCTGTGAACCTTACGCAGGTGGTAACTGAATTTGAGAATCACCGTTCAAAGTCATCCTCTCACTCAGATGATGGAGCTGCCTCAACTTTTGCCCTGTGAAATACCAGAGACAGGAACAGCTGGATATTACAAATTATTTGAAGAAAAAAAAAAATCAATGAACATTTAAGCCAAGCAAGACTGAATGAGGAAAGTATGGAAATGACAAGAACTGTGAATTCTTTTTTTTTTTTTTAAGAACTGTGAATTCTTGAATTCTTATTCTAGCACCTAAATGGGTTCAAATTTCTTAGCAAAAATGAAAGCTATATGACAAAAATGTACAAATGGCTAACTCCCCCACCCTAAGAATTCAATGTTTCACTAAAAGCAAACAAACTGAATTTACCAAACAATAAGCTTAATATTCATTTTGATTTCTGTGTATTTTCACCCCTGAGCTTTCTACTAATACTTTTCCTGATCAGCATGACTTAGAATCATGGGAGAAAAGAGTTGTCAACAGCCAGGAGACCTTTATCCTAATCCCAAATCTGCCACTAACTCTACCATTGAATGAAGTTGATGAACTTCTCTGTGCCTCAGTGTCCCCATATACAAAATAAGGATTTGCACTCTTAGAGGAACACAAAAATGTTCAGACCAAAAAGCCAGTGGAAGACCGTCCTACAAATGCGAGACAAGAGAAAAATCACTGTGTAACAAGCTTGTACCAATATTGTCCTCCAGCAGCCTTGCTTGGAGTCCCTCTATGCCTTGAATGATGACACTGTTCTATGACTTTTAAGCATCACAGCATGAGGCAGCATCTGGTGGGGAGATTCATACAGGAAGGAAGAGACCTCAGCAGTGTTTGCTCTTCATACCTTTTGATGTTTCAACAAAAAAGCAAAGCATTCTTTCAAACCAGCCATAACAGTGGCAGAACCAAAAAGACAAGCGATGAGTTGCATGTAGAATCCAGTCACAACCCAGAAGATGCACCAAAACTATCTTGTGTGAGAAGAGAATAAAATCTACATCACTGAAAAGTGCAAATTCCTACTAAAACTTTAAGAAGACTGATAGAAAAGAGACAGCGAGAAGAAGGGGAGGGAGGGAGAATACAAGGTAAATTCCTCCCAGAACAAACTATTAGTAGTAGTCACGGTTAAAACAAAACCAAAAACAAGTAAGCATCAGAAAAAGGAAAAAAAGAGACAGAAAAAGAGAAACAGAAAGACAATGTATGGCTATATTTTGCTAATTCTACCAAAACTCAAGAACTGAGAACTGATCAAGAATGAGAACAATGCTGTGCGGCGTGACCAAAAATGAAAAAAAAAAAAAAAAAAAAGAATGAGAACGAAGCTAGTCCACATAGAACCTGGAAACCAAGACCACCCAAACCAAGGTTTTGAACTTACGACGTGATCAAAACACATGAAGAAATAAAGAAGTCAGACAGTGTTAGCCTTTAAGCACACAGGTTTTGAAGTCAGACAGAGTTGGAATACAGTTTATGTTGCCATTTAACCGTGACCTTAGAAAAATTACTTAAG
Source organism: Neophocaena asiaeorientalis asiaeorientalis (assembly GCF_003031525.2). Lineage (NCBI taxonomy): Eukaryota > Metazoa > Chordata > Mammalia > Artiodactyla > Phocoenidae > Neophocaena > Neophocaena asiaeorientalis. The sequence goes on along the minus strand of NW_020175829.1, from coordinate 3,133,693 downwards.
TTTTTCCAGGACTCAGTTTCTCCACCTATAAAATGGGGATAATCCCGTGTAAGTTGATTGCTCCGGGCACCACGCCTGGTGACTGGACACTCAGTGTGATAACCCCTGTAGTAAAGAATGTTTGAGACCATGGAAAATTCCAAACACCTCCCAGCTCTCCAGCTTCAAAAAGCCTGAGAAACAAAATGTGAACTCTGGGATCAAATGTCAGTTGCTCAACTTCCCCTTGGCTGCAAAAGATTCATATTGATTATTTGTATTTAAAAATATCAGCGCTCTGAGAAGTTATGCTTTCATCTGTCAGATCACACCTGACTGGCACTTATCCAACACAAACCCAAGGTTAGAACTCAAAACCTGTGAAATTAAAAACAAAAGTCTCCCAACTCTGTGTCCCAACCCCAGGCATGGCTGATAATCCCGCTGAGTCTAGATCTGCCCCAAGGCATTTGACCTCCCAGTGTCCTCTGTTCCCTAAATCCAGTCCCTTGTCAAACCCTATGGCTTCTCCCTTTATAACCTTAATGTCTGTGCCTCCCACTCCCGCTCCACAATCCCTGGTCACTGCCCAGCTGGATGGCAGCCCCTGAGGCTCCAGCCACAAGCACCACCCCCTGGCAGGCAGGGCTGGCTGGTACCCTGTCTCCTCTGGTTCCACTGAGACAGCCTACTGAGCCTCACCCTCACGCAGGCTACGCCCCACGACCTTCTTCTCACAGGTTACTGCCTCTCCCTACCATTGGGATGTGCCTTGCTGGGTCGAGCCCTGGCCTCCCAAAAAAGGTCCTGTGTCTCTCTGGCCTATGACTCCCGAGGCCAGCCAGTTAGAAGGCAGCCCCAAACAGACCAGTCCTCAGCGGCAGGCCCTCCCCTTGGAGGAGCCAGACCCTGAGAAGGGCCCCTGCTCTCAACTCAGCTGCGCCCCCTGCCCCACCAGCCTGCCGGCAGCTGCACGGAGCAACCCCGCCCTTCATCTTGTCCCCCTGGATGGCAGAACTGAGGGCAGAGTCAGGGAGAGAACAAGGAAGAAGGGGGAAATGAAGAATTACCATAGAAACATGAAAGCTATTTATGGTTTGAAAATGCAGTTAGGAATTCCTTAAAACTTCATTAACGTTCTGTATAGAGCAGCAACGTGTCTCTCAGTAAGTTGATTACCAAGAAAGGTATTTCCCTCCCAATTCCAAATTTCTATTAGCATTGCGTATGAACACAGCCATGGGCAGCATCTTTAGGAATAAAGACAGTGAGGTCCAAAAGTGCGGAGGAAATCCAGAGGACTCTCTAAAGCATTCTCCAGTCCATAGATTCTTTTTCTTAAAGTATGTAATCATAAATACTCAGAGTTAAGCAATCCCACACGCCAGGCTCTCCCTTGCTTAAACATTTGTAACATTTCTCCTTTCAGAGCTGATTCTCTAACTCACTACTGGGTAAGGCCAGAGCTTGAGGCTTGATCTAATCAATGAGGTGTCCTTTTGGTATCTGAGTTGTAAGCATTGACACAAAAGGAATCACACCCGTGTTTTGTTTCCTTTCCAGGGCACATACAAAACTGTCCCAGACTCGCTAATACAAAGAACAGCTTGGCTCACATAAAGGGCTCTTTGAAGATAATATTTCTAAACAAGCCCATCACCAAGGGAAGGCTTTTTCGCTTTGTTTATTTTCAGAGGTAAGACAGAAAAAGTAAGCACAGCAAAAGATTTGTATGCATTTTCTCTTTCCTTAAAAAAAGGAATATTATATTTCAGGAACTTTCCTTGGGAAACACAATAGCAGCCCCATTCATAACTACTTGCTCAACTGCAATTTGCAAACTCCCTCTCCATTTCTTGCCAAGATTCCCTCTCCCATTCCCTGACCTTCATAACAGCTCCAGCTGGATTTCCTTCCTCAATCCCCAAAGAGAACCCACTATCTTCAATTTTGCACAGTTGTCCTAAAAAACTGAAGAACTGAAGTTCTTAAAATAGACTTATTTTCATTATTTAAATATATTTTGCAGAGATTAATATGAAATCTACTCAGCAGTATTAATTCTTTTGTAAAGGCAACTCCTTTCATTTAAACAGAGAGATTTCCGGCATCATAGAGAATTTTCAAAGTCCATATAAATAGCAGACTTGTTTGCCTCATTTCAGCAAAATTCGCACTGCAAAGAAGCTATCAAGTTAGCTTTCTGGGCCTACCTGAAAAGAAAACTTAATCCATTTAGTATTATTTAATATGGTAGAGGAAGGAACAACTTAGTTTAAAATGGCTCACGATTCAAAAACATCAAGGCATAAATAACCTTAGTACCATCATCACTTAGACCAAGTCATCATCTGATTCCTGGTTTGGTTTCTGACAGTAATAAAGTCTATTCCCCTCACCCCCCCAAACACACACAAACTGCCCCTTTCTGGGGTCAATTTCAAAGGCTATGTACACACCCTGTAGAAGGCAGCTTCCAAGGTGGCCCTCAGTGATCCTCACCTTCTTGAATTCATCCCTTTGTGTAATCCTTTCCCCTTGAACACAAGACAGATTTAGTAACTTGATTCTAATGAATAAAACACAGCAAACTACGGGATGTCATTTTTGAGAACTTGAGGCTACAAGAAGACTGGCTTCTGCTGTACGTGCCGTTTCTTGCTCTCGGGCTCGCTCACCCTGATGACAGCCAGCTGCCACGGTGTGAGCTGCCCTAGGGAGGGCCCACATGTCAAAGGAAGCCTCTGGCCAACTGCCGAGGAGGACTAGGTCCTCAGTCCCAAACTCTAGCTGCCAACACCAAGTGAGCTTCTGGAAGCAGATCTGTCCTGCCTGAATCTCGAGAGGACCACAGCTTTGTGAGAGACCCAGAACCAGGGGACCCAGGAAGCTCTGCACAGATTCCTGACCCTCAGAAGGGAGATCGGCTCAGTGCTTTGTGACCACCTACGGGGGTGGGATAGGGAGGGTGGGAGGGAGACACAAGAGGGAGGAGACATGGGGATATATGTATATGTACAGTTGATTCACTTTGTTATACAGCAGAAACTAACACACCATTGTAAAGCAATTATACTCCAATAAAGATGTTTAAAAAAATAAAATAAAAACACAGAAAAATAAAACAAACCAAAAATTTGTCGCTTAAGTCACTAAGTTTGAGAGTAAACACAGTCATGGATAACGAATACATATGCCAGACATTCTCTGCCCTCCTGCCACCATTATGATTAGCTCTCCATGACATCATCTAAACCCTTCAGCCTGTAGAGAAACACACCTCCTAGGGTGAAGAGCCACTTTGTAAAGTAGTTATCTCTCTTTTCTGAGATATGCCCTAAAAATATGTGTTTTTCATTTTTCCTTCATTGCCATTAATATTAGTGTTTGGGACTTAATTAAGAAGGCTTTACACACAGACTTCATCATTTTATAAACTGTGAGCAATAATTTCAGCCACAGTCATTTTAATACACAAGCTACCTCTTCCTCTCTTCATTCATTGAAAAATACTCTATACTCTTTTCTGGGTATCTTCTAGTTTACTGTAGTGGCATTAAGTTGTCTAGAATTACTAGACAGTGGGTCAGTGGGTCACATCTGACTATAATATAGAATCTTCCATCAACACAAATATCAAATTTGACCTCCAGGCTGACAGTCTAACCAAATCACCTAGAATCCTGTCTACCATGAATCTAATTCATATCCTACTTGTTACCTCCAGGAGAACTAAAACATACAGGAAACAGAATACAATCAATCCTCATTAGTAACAAAAATTCAATGCTGGGCATTAAGTAATTCATTCAAATATGGGGGAGACACGATGTCACGGATACCTTATAATTGGGGTATTTGACCCAGATGGTGATGTCAGAGAAGGATTCCCTGAAAAAAGTGAGCTTCCGTCTGAAGACAGAGCAGAGTCTCACTCAATAATGAGGAAAAGGAAGCAGCACATGCAAACATCCCGTGCAGGAGAAAACATGGAAATGAAAAGGGGTCAACGTGGCTGGAAGATAGAGCAATAGGGAACGGGGCACCTGATGAAACTGGAGAGGCTGGAACGACTGGACTATGCGGAACCTATGAGTCCCTAAAGCACTTCGGTTTTTATCCTGAGTATTGAGAAACCACTGGAAGATTTTGAACCGATCAGAATTTTGAAAAGATTCATCTGATAAAGGACTGAAGCAACCAGAGGTGTGGGGAAACCAGTTAGAGACCACTATAGCAATCTAGCAAGTGATGTTGGAAGCCTGCAGTAGGTTGATGCTGGAATAGAGAGGTGAATACACGAGAGAGATTTAGGAGGATGGTGGGTTAGATACAGGGAGATACCCATGCACACACATACAGAGAGATTAATAAAGCAAACAAAAGTGAAGGAAGGAATTTCAAACTCATGAGTAAAAGCTTTAACCTCATAGCGGTGAGCTTTTTTGAGCACAGAATTATTAGTTGTTTGGTCTCCATCTCCCAAAGTGACCCTATTGTGCCTGTTTCCACACGGTAGACGCTCACAAAAAAACTGGTAAACGGTGTTTAGACATCTCATGTATGTTTGGAGTACCTTCTATACGCATTTTATCTGCTAAACACCATTTCATCATATTCAACAGCTTTACTAAGGACCTCTCCAAGCCAGGCTGAGCAAAGGAACTTTTCTTTAATAAGAGCTTTAATGAGATATGTATACAACTGACTCTTTCAAGTGTACAATTCAGAGGTTTTTAGTATACTCAGAGAGTTGTGCAATCATCACCATAATCCGTTTTAGAAGATTCTGGCCCCAGCAAAAAGAAATTCATCCCCAACCCCCCAATCCCACCAGCCCTAGGCAACCACAAATCTACTTTCTGTCTCTGTGGATTTGCCTATTCTGGGCATTTCATATAAATGGAATCCGAACAATATGTGTGGCCTTTTGTGTCTAGCTTCCTTCCTTCAGCATATTTTCAAGGTCCACCCGTGTTGTAAGTATGTATCAGTACTTCATCCTTTGTTTTTTAAGATTATTTTTTATAGAGCAGTTTTAGGTTCACAACAAAACTGAGGGGAAGGTACCGAGGCTTTCCATATACCCCCTGCCCCCAAAGACATGCACAGTCTCTCCCATTATCAACATCCCCTGCCAGTGTGGAACATTCGTTTTAACTGATGAACCTACATTGACATATCAATCACCCAAAGTCCACAGTTACCTTACAGTTCACTCTTGTTTCTATATATTCTGTGGGTTTGGACAAATATATCATGGCATTTATCTATCACTGTGGTATCTTACAGAGTATTCTTACTGCCCTAAAAAATTCTCTGTGCCTCTATACTCATCCATCTCCCCACAACCACTGATATTTTTACTGTCTCCACAGTTTTACCTTTTCCAGAATACCAAATACTTGGAATCATATAATACGTAGCTTTTTCAGATAGGCTCTTTTCACATCATAATATGAATGTAAGGTTCCTCTGTGGCTTTTTATGGCTTGATAGTTTATTTCTTTTTAGTGCTGAATAATATTCCATTGTCTGGATGTATCAAAGTTCATTTATTCATTCATCTACTGAAGGACCTCTTGATTGCTTCCAAGTTTTGGCTGTTATGAAAAAAGTTTCTATAAACATCCATATGTAGCTTTGTGTGTGGACATAGCCTTCACTCCACTGGGTAAATAGAAGGAGCACAACTGCTGGGTCATATGGTAAGAATGCGTTTAGTTTTGTAAGAAACTGTAGAACTATATCCCAAAGTGACTGTACAATTTTGCATTTCCACAAGCAACAAATGAGAGTTCCTGTTGCTCCACATCCTCGTCAGCATTTGGTGTTGTCAGTGTTCAGATTTTGGCCATTCTGGTGGGCGTGTAGTGGTGTTTTGTTGTTGTTTTATTTTGCATTTCCCTGATGACCTATGATGTGGAGCATCTCTTCCTATGCTTATTTGCCATCTATATATCTTCTTTGGTGAGGTGTCTGTTAAGGTCTTTGGCCCATATATTAATCAGGTTGTTTTCTGACTGTTGGGTCTTAAGAGTTCTTTATGTATCTTGGATAACATTCCTTTATCAGTGTGTCTTTTGCAAATACTTTCTCCCAGACAGTGGCTTCTCTTCTCGTTCTCTTGACGTTGTCTATTGCAGAGCAGAAACTTTTAAATGTAATGAAGTCCAGCTCACCAATTCTTTCTTTCATGGATCATGACATTGGTGCTATATCTTAAAAGCCATTGCCAGGGACTTCCCTGGTGGTCCAGTGGGTAAGACTCTGTGCTCCCAAGGCAGGGGGCCAGGGTTCAATCCCTGGTCGGGGATCTAGATCCCACATTCATGCTGCAACTAAAAGTTCGCAGGCCACAACTAAAGATCCCACACGTCACAACTAAGACCCTGTGCAGCATGCATGCGTGAATGAATGAATAAATAAATAAATAAAGCTATTGCCATACTCAAGTTCATCTACGGTTTTCTCCTTTATCATTAGCCTCTGAGAGCTTTATAGTTTTGAATTTTACATGTTGATCTGATCCATTTGAGTCAATTTTTGTGAAGGGTGTAAAGTCTGTGTCTCAATTTCATTGTCTGCATGTGGATGCCCAGTTGTTCCAGCACCATTTGTTGAAAAAAGACCATCTTTGCTCCACTGTATTGCTTTGCTCCTTTGTCAAAGTTCAACTGACTGTATCTACAGGGGTCTATTTCTATGCTCTCTGTTCTGTCCCACTGATCTATTTGTCCATTTTTTCACCAGTACCACACTGTCTTGATTACTGTAGCTTTATATTAAGTTTGAAGTCGGGTAGTGTCATTCTTCCAACTTTGTTCTCCTTCAATATTGTGTTGGCTATTCTAGGTCTTTTGCTTCTCCATATAAACTTTAAAATCCAGTTGTTGATATCCACAAAATAACTTTCTGGAATTTTGATTGGGATTACATTGAGACTATAGATCAAGCTGGGAAGAACTATCTTGACAATACTGAGTCTTCCTATCCATGAATATGGAATATCTGTTTATTTAGTTCTTTGATTTCATTCATCAGAGTTTTGTGGTTTTCCTCATATAGATCTTGTATACATTTTGTTAAATTTATACCTAAGTATTTCATTTTGGGGGATGCTAATGTAAATAGTAATGTATTTTACTTTTAAATTCCACTTGTTCATTGCTGGTACATAGGAAAGCAATGGACTTGTATGTTAACCTTGTATCCTGCAAGCATGTTATAATTGCTTATTAGTTCTAGGATTTTTTTTTTATTCTTTCAGGTTTTCTATATTGTCAATCATGTCATCTGCAAACAAAGATTTTATCTTCCTTTCCAATCTGTATATCGTCTATTTCCCTTTCTTGTTTTATTGCATTAGCTAAAACTTCCACTATAATATTGAAAAGGAGCGATGAGGGGGAATACCTTTGGCTTGTACCTGATCTTAGTGCGAAAGTTTCAAGTTTCTCACCAGGAAGTATGATGTTAGCTGTAGGGTTTTTGTAAATAGTCTTTCTCAAGTTCAGGATGTTTCCCTATATTCCTACTTTACTAAGAATTTTTATCATGAATAGGTACTGAATTTTGTCAAATGCTTTTTCTGCATCTAATGATATAATCATATGATTTTTTCTTATTTAGACTGTTGATGTGATGAAGCACATTAACTGATTTTCAAATGTTGAACCAGCCTTGCAAACCTGGGATAAATTCCACTTGGTTGTGATTTACATAGTTCTTTTTATACATTGTTAAATCTGATTTGCTAATACATTTTTATAGCTGAATAATGTTTCATTATATGGATATATCACACACTGTTTATCCATTCATCAGTAGACGGACATTTGAGTTGTTTCCACTTTTTGCTCTAATGAATAACACTTCAATGAACATTTGTGTGCAGGTTTTTGTGTGGACATAGGTTTTCAATTTTCTTGGGGATATACCTAGTGGTGGAATTGCTGGATCATATAGTAACTCGGTATTTAATTTTTTGAGGAGCTACCAGACTGTTTTACAAAGTAGCTCCACCATTTTACAATCCAACCAGCAATGTACGAGGGTTCCAATCTCTCTACATCCTTAAAAACACTTGTGATTGGGGCTTCCCTGGTGGCACAGTGGTTGAGAGTCCGCCTGCCGATGCAGGAGACACGGGTTCGTGCCCCGGTCCGGGAGGATCCCACATGCCACGGAGCGGCTGGACCCGTGAGCCATGGCCGCTGAGCCTGTGGTCTGGAGCCTGTGCTCCGCAACAGGAGAGGCCACAACAGTGAGAGGCCCGCGTACCGCAAAAAAAAACCAAAAAACACTTGTGATTGTCATTCTTTTTGATTATAGCTATCCTAGCATGAAATGGTATCTCACTGTGGTTTTGATTTGCATTTCCCTAATGACCGATGTTAAGCATCCTCTCCTGTTCTTACGGTTCATTTGTGTATCTTATATGGAAAAATGTCTATTCAGAAACTTTGCCCCCTTTTTTTTTTTTGCGGTACTCGGGCCTCTCACTGTTGTGGCCTCTCCCGTTGCTCAGCACAGGCTCCGGACGCACAAGCTCAGCGGCCATGGCTCACGGGCCCAGCCGCTCCGCGGCATGTGGGATCTTCCCAGACTGGGGCACGAACCCGTGTCCCCTGCATCGGCAGGCAGACTCTCAACCATTGCGCCACCAGGGAAGCCCTGCCCGTTTTTAAATTAGGCTATTTACTTTCTATGGTGTGCTGTAAGAGTTCTTTATATATTCTGAATACAAGTCTCTTACCAAATATATGATTTGCCAATATTTTCCCCCATTCCATGAGTTGTCTTTTCAATTTCTTGATGGCATCTCTTTGAATAAAAAAGGTTTAATTTTCACGATGTCTAATTTATCTAGTTTTCTTTTTTTGGCTTGTGCCTTTGGCGTCAAGTCTCAAAACCACTGCCTAAACCAAGGTCACAAATATTTACTGCCGTGTTTTCTTCTAAGAGATCTACAGTTGTGGTTCACACATTTAGATTAACAAAACCATTTTAGGATAATTTTTGTATATGGTGTGAGGTAGGGATCCAAATTCATTTTTATGCATGTATATATCGTTGTCTCAGCATCATTTGTTGAAAAGACTGTTTTTCTTCCCCCACTGAATTGTCTTGATTGAATGATTTTTAGTTTAAACTAAGCTTGCATTGCTGGGATAAATCCCACTTGATGGTATACAATCCTTTTTAGATGTTGCTGAACTCAGTTTGAGTTTGTTGAGGATTTTTGTATTTGTATTCATAAGGGATACTGGTCTGTAGTTTTCTTGAGGTACCTTTAGTTTTGGTATCAGAGTAATACTGGTCTCAGTAAAATGAGTTAGGAAGTGTTCTCTCCTCTTATATGGTTTGGAAGAGCGGGGAGTTTACTGAGTATTGACTCAATCCTTTTTACTTGTTTTACATCGGTTCAGTTTTTTAAATTTCTTCTTGAGTCAGTTTTAGTAGTTTGTGTCTTTCTAGGAATCTGTACGTTTTATCTAGGTTAACTAATCTGTTGGCATATAATTGTTCATAGCACTCCGTCAACATCCTTTTTATTTCTATAGTGTTGGTAGTGACATCCTCCTCTGAATGAAGCAACTTTTAAATGGTCTGAGATGAATGATCACAGAATCTTGAAAGTAATAAAACCAAACTTAAAGATACACTGGACTCTTACAACTCTGGATTTTAAAAAATTTTGAGTTACAGGACATATAGGCTAGGTATCCTTCCAGTTCTCACCCTTGGAAAGAAAAAATCGAGGCACAAAGACAAACCCAATACATCTCTACTTGAAATGCACCAAAGTCAGTTCAACTGAAATAAACAAGAAACACTTCCTAGCTAAACTTTCACATTCTAAGTGTACCATTCAGTAGAAATTCAATATTCTAAGGCAGCTACACTCACATGAACACACACGTGCATGCCCTGTAATAAACCCGGTATGATAAATTCCTAAGGCATTAACATTGTAAAAGAGTCAGGCAATAAACCCTTTCAAATAAATAACTTTTTGAATACTAACTCACTCCTTCATTTATTTCCTGAGTTCAGGACCATCGAATTCTGTACACTATGCTTTCTGAAATCATAACAAACATATCTATTAATAGCCACATAATTTTTACATACTCCATAACCAAAAAACAGCTTCCCTAGGCTTCCCTGGTGGTGCAGGGGTTGATAAAAAAAAAAAAAAAAAAAAAAAAAAACAGCTTCCCTGAAAGTCATATTAAGTGTTCAGATATTAATAAAAGATTCATAAATACATATTACATCTAATCTCTTCTTTTAAGATAAATTTATGAAAACCATCCTAGAGGAAAAGCTGTGTATTTTACAATCTATTCTTTCAACAAAACTATTCCTAAGGAAGCTTTCTTCAAAGAACTTGGGCTAATTGTTATGTTGATTTTTTTTTCTTTAAACTTTGTCTTTTTAAAAAATAATTAATTAATTAACTTATTTATTTATTTTTGGCTGCATTGGGTCTTCGTTGCTGTGCACGGGCTTTCTCTAGTTATGGCGAGCGGGGGCCACTCTTCGTTGCCGTGCACAGGCTTCTCACTGCAGTGGCTTCTCTTGTGGAGCACGGGGTCTAGGTGTGCGGGCTCAATAGTTGTGGCACGTGGGCTCAGTAGTTGTGGCTCGTGGGCTCTAGAGCACAGGCTCAGTAGTTGTGGTGCACGGGCTTAGTTGCTCCACAGCATGTGGGATCTTCCCGGACCAGGGCTTGAACCCGTGTCTCCTGCATTGGCAGGTGGAGTCCCAACCACTGCGCCACCAGGAAAGTCCAGCATGTTTATTTTGAATGTCTGTGAATCCCTCTCCCTATCTAACTTTAGCCACAATTTGACTAAAAGCATGTTTTTAATAATCTTAGACTGACAGTGAGTCTTCAGTGACTTGCAACCTAACTGTCAACTTCCAGACACATTAAATAACCTTAAAAACGGAGCCTTTAGGGCTTAGAGCTACAAGGCTCTGTTAAAACATTAAACAACCTTGAAAAACCCCCTTTTAAGCACTGTTGAGGCCAAATTAGTGCACGTGTCACTGAATGTTCTTCTACAAAACAGTGATTAGAAGCCTCATTCTTCTAGCTCTGTAGGTAGTTATTTATCAGTGATCAGAGATAATTAACACTGATGACCATTAACTCCATGTTTATCTTCTACAGAGATGAGAGAGCTGGAACATATCTGTCCATGAAACAATACTGTTGCTTGATCACAGCACAAAGCATTAAATCAGAATCTAACCCATGGCATATGGGCACTGCAGTATGCACCCAGCAAAGGACAAAGTTCTGATTCCCCTGATACCGAGGCCTAAGTGCAAATACTTTATCTTCACTTTCTCCTTGGAGAACCCAACATTGACTTGTAATCTAAAAAGTCTAAAAGAGTCAGTGTGATTTTAGAGACAACATATCCTAAGCGGTCACACACCCATGGGTTAAAAAGGAGATTGCTGTCATAAACCTACTCTCCAGCTTAGTGAACGATGGACTTCAGTCTGAAATGCTATTTTTCTACTGGGCATATAGGAATATATAATTATACATTGATTGATAAGAGTAGTAATAATTATAATCATTGGGGTAGAGTTGGGGAAAAGATATGAGGTGGCTCTGGAGGAAAAGGAAGTTGATTTAAGTCTCTGCTGCTTCCCTACATCCGTGCCAGAGAGATGAGAAATTCTGAAATAATCTGCAATTTGCCTAGAGATTTCCTAGGAGGCTCTAAGGAAGAAAAAGGAACAGTTGCCTCCCTAGTGCCTTGACCATGGCTGTGGTAGCAACTTTTTCTCAGTTCTGCCATTTACAAAACACAGGTGGTTCTTCTCCCATTACCTTACTACCAAAAAGGCTGCAGATGAGTTATTAAAAATACAGTACCCCAAAGCTCATCTCCAAGAGAGGGTGCACAAAATGACTAAGTTTGAATCTTACCTTTTGGCTTCCTCCAGGTGGCACAAATATTCATACGCGATATTCTGCCGCCTCCTCTCATCCATCTCCTCTGCCGAGAGTCTTTCATCGTCCACAATAGCTAGAAATAGAGGATAATATCACATGACTTGTTAAGGGCAGTGTTCATCAAATAATGAGACGACCAACTAGGAAAAACGCATATGCAGCTCAACACTGAATAATGAGGGATGGGGGTATTGAAACATCAAGCGCAGGAAGAGATTTGCCGCTGGACTTTACAATATTATGTTATTTCTAGCAGAAAATGCAATACTGAAGTATAAGTTGACATTAAATAATAGAAGGAGAATAGCAATCAGATTTCAGAGACATGATGCCACAGGATTTAGACAGCTCAAGTCAATTAGAGGACGGTCTACCAGCAACAACTTCGCTCAACAAGCTTGTAGAACTGGTCCAATGGCTCAGCTTGGACCATCCTAGAAATTCTGGGGCTGAGCAACGAATCTACAAGGACCTGTGTTTTAACACTCCTAGAGGGAATTAAGGTTTCTCATCCAACCCAAATCCTACTTTACAGATGACAAAGTCACTAAAATCCCTCCCTCGTTTACCTCTTGGTCTTTACAAGGCTAACTTTCCCTGGTCAACAGGTATCCAAAAGAAAAAAGCCATGGAGACAGCCAGTGAGCAGAGTCTCCAAGCCCACACCCTTTATTCCAACACAAGCCTAGTTTACAAACTGCCATGCTTCAGCCTTGCTTTTCTGTAGAGAGCGCAGCTTCCCCGTTTCCTGATTGCATTTCCTCTGCCTGCGGGCTCAACAGTACCCCACGGCTGCCAACAGTCACATCAGCCAACTCTTAGCTGCCTATTTACACGACAACACTCCTCTCTCATGAAAGGGACCCCCTTTTCCTGTTCAGTCCTGAACTTTCATTCTGATGGTTGTAAAATGAATGTGGTTTCTCGTTTGTTAGATTACTCATCTAACGAAGACAATGTGTGCAGGCAGCAAGGCTGTGGTCACGAGGGGCAGGACCGTCCCTGTTTGCTCTTTTGTTCCCCAGCCGCCAGCACCAGTCAGCCGTTCCATAAATGGGACCCCTGGTCCCAAGCAGAGGAGAAAAGGATGTGAAGGTCATCCATCCATCCCTAGGAAAGGTCAACCCCATGCCCTACTGATGAGGAATCTGAAATATCAATCTGGCAGACAAAAGGAAGTAAGATCACATTTTGAACTCTTACTGGGCAAGTACAGTGCTTGACACTTAAGATCGAAAAATAATACCAAACCATCAAAGAACTCAAAAGAAAGGGGAGATTAAATTTACGTCAATATAAAAAATGACGGAATACCGGAAGCATGGAAATATGTACTAGATGCTTATTTATTGAGCACTTACTTTCCTTCAAGGGTTAGGCAGCGTTTTCTATGCAGTGTTTCATTCAAGTCTCACAACTCTCTCTGAGGCAGGTGCATAATCTATCCCACTTTACCCTCTGAGCAAACAGGCTGAGAGGCCATTTGCCCAAGTGAAGAGCAGAAACATTAGAGCTAGAAGTATTTGGATGGGATGGAAAAAGCAAGTACAGAACTTTGGGAAATGTCTTTGTTTATGTGGGAGGAAGAAAAAGAAGCAGCAGGACAGGCTGGAAGAGCACTAGGACAGGCTGGTATACAACTAAAGCAGGGCCAAAGGAGCAGGAATTTCCACACGGATCACTATCCTTTCCCGATTCCTGCCCCCGTCCGACGACTCCCAAGTTTCCTTGTGGCTCCATTCCTTAAAACGGGGAGACCTCAGCCCACACCAATGACACCAAGAGGGCTCAACAAAGATTTGTATTTGTCAAAAGCATCTTTTTTTTTTTAACAAATTGAATCTGATTTAACTTTAGAAGAGAGCTTTCAGATTTAGGAAACGTACCGAAGCTCTCGAACAACCCTCCTCTGCACCTCCACTCGGAGACCCCAGGCCTCTGACATCTCTCCCCTGGGCTCTTGCAACGGCCCTCAAACAGCCCCCCAGTCGCCACCCCTCCTCCACCCATTCTCCTCACCGTCCCCAGAAGCATCTTTCTAACATACAGTCCTACTGATGCCATTCTTCCTCTCCAAACCTTCGATGGATCCCTACTTCTTACAGAACAAAGTTCAGGAAGAAAACACGTTCTCTCCCCTCCCCTACCTGAAGCCTACAGTTCAGCCACCCTTCCTGGCAGCACCAGGTCCCAGGCCCAAACCACTCCCTGTTAAGTTTGAGTTCTTCTGCTCTCCAACATCTCTCTGTCTAGAAAGCCACTGTCCCGCCTGTGTGTGACATCTCTGTATCTTCTTGAGCAAACTTCTGTGGATCTCGAAATCAGAAACCATCCCCAGTCCTCAGCACCTTGGTCCACATTTCTATTATATCACTCATCGTGGAAGCCCCCACTGTAACTGGGTCACATCTCGCTCTCCAGACTGGGGATTCTTTAGAGGAAACGACTCTTTTGCTTCATCTTTTATGTGGTTCCTTGCACGGAGAGGGCACTCAAATATTTGCTCAACAATTATCTTCCAGTGAATCTTTAGTAAGTGCGCTAACCATCATCCTGACATGAATATACTTTGAAATTATGATCTTCTCATTCTGGGTTTACTTAGAAGATTCCCGGCATGCCCGCGTAGCATCAGCTCATCCTCCATCTCCATTGTTCCTAACAGTTAATCCCCAGGACCCCCCCCCCATGACTACCAGCTTCTCATTTTAATTTCAGTCTAAAGACTGCCTCCCATTTCTGACAGAATATTTCCATTTTATGGTACCTTCAGCATGTTAAAGCTTGAAAGCAATAGAAAACTCTCAGTCGGAGTCCACCTGGTCATTTTGCCCTCCTCAGAGGCAAAGGTGGGGTCACTCTCACTGCCACCTTCCTTCCTGGCTGCTGCTTCCTTCCAGCCTCAACCAGCCCACCCAGTAGGAGGCGGAAGCACCAGCAGCGCTGGCCCCCAGGCCTCTGCCCCCCAGCTGCCTCCACGAGCCATGCAGCATCCTACCAGCCCAGGGCTGCTGGGGGCTCTCAAACTCTGACATCACCCTGCCCAAAGAGAAGATCTGACTTAACGTTTGAATTAAAACACACTCTCCCCACAAAGTTTTATATTGCCACTGCAACGTTTTGGCCATAGCTGATGGAATTCTGTCTTGTTTTTTTATAAATTTATTTATTTAATTAATTTCTGGCTGCATTGGTTGCACGCGGGCTTTCTCTAGTTGCGGCAAGTGGGGGCTACTCTTCGTTGCAGTGCGCGGGCTTCTCATTGTGGTGGCCCCTCTTGTTGCGGAGCACGGGCTCTAGGCGCGCAGGCTTCAGTAGTTGTGGCATGTGGGCTCAGTAGTTGTGGCTCCCAGGCTTAGTTGCTCCGTGGCATGTGGGAGCTTCCCGGAGTAGGGCGGGAAGCCGGGGCCCCTGCATTGGCAGGCAGATTCTTAACTACTGTGCCACCAGGGAAGCCCCTCTACCTATCTTTAAGGCTCAATCAAGGGCCACTTCCTTCCCAAAGTCTCCCCTGGCTATTCCTGTTCACACTGTCCTCTCTCCTGGCACTGAAACCAGACAGGACCCTGTGGGAGCCTCCCGGGTACAAATCCTTTCCGGGTCCCCTGTTTCTTGTTTGCAGGAAAAAAATTTTAGCCTCCTAGACCTTCCCTGAGTACCAAAGGACAGACTCAAACAGTTACTAATCAGGGAAGGGAAGGAATGCAGAAACAAAGAAGGAGCAGTCAAGAAACTGTAGTGCAGCGATGGGCAGGGTCCCGGTTCCTCCTCAAGGAACATATATAACAATATCTTTGAGTTCACTGAGCTGCACTCTACGGTCTGCGAGCCACAACTACTGAAGCCCTCGTGCCTAGAGCCTGTGCTCCACAACAAGAGAGGCCACCGCAATGAGAAGCCCACGCACCGCAACAAAGAGTAGCCCCCGCTCGCCGCAACTAGAGAAAGCCCGCACACAGCAACAGAGACCCAACGCAGCCAGAAACAATAAATAAATTAAATAAATAATAAATTAAAAAACATATATATCTTTGAGTTCTTCTACAGGAACTAAGGCCTCCACCCAGGTGGAGGATGGTAACTTCAGGCTGAGCACAAGATTCCTAGAGCACCACCCTGTTACCTCACCACCCGAAGAAGAAGAAAGCCACACACTCTGCAGCCCTCACCCCCAATTCTGCCTATCAGAACTTCTCCCCGAAAACCATCAGAGAGTTTGGGGGTTGTGAGCACGAGCCACCTGTTCTCCTTGCTTGGTCCCGCAATAAACCTTTCTCTGCTCCAAACTCCCATGTTTACGTTTCAGTTTGTCTGGCCTCACTGTGCGTGGGGCACACAGACCTGCGTTTGGTACCAGTAACTCCTATACTGCTTCGTTTAACAGTAAACTCCTAGAAGACATATCTGTGTCCTCACAGTGAGCAGCACACTTCCCTGCACAGGCTGCATGCTCCATTCAAATATCTGATGAACAGCTAATCTCTTATCAGGAAAGAGTAATAAATGGGCTTTAAAGTATCTATGGGGGGTAGTTTTATTTGCCTATTTACACTGAATAAAGGACGTGGTCATTGATGGAGCAAATAACAGCGCCATTCTATAGACTTTACTTGACTCAGATTCAATTCACAGATTCTATGAGCCAGGCATGAGTCAAAGCACCAGGGACGGGGCAGTGAACAAAACACAAAATGTCTGCCCTCATGGGGCTTCTGTTTACACATCCCTTCCTTCCCTCCTGACCCGGCCCACTGGACCACATACCTGGCTACTGCCCTTGCGACCACACACACTTCAGTCTCACCTTCCTTCCTTCATAATCTATTGTCAAAGCGTAAGCCAAGGTTACGAGTGTGAGAATGTCTTAACCATGACAAAAGCAGAGCCCTCTGGGCCACAGAGGTTGCCTGCAAATATTTCTGCATTACTCAATATTTCCTAAGTAGCAACTTCTAATAAGAGCCACTGGCATGGATGACACTGCCATTTAAAAAGCCATCACGGAGCTGATAAAAGAATACACTTAAGTATGACTTTATCGCCTAGGAAGCACTTTTCCACATTACTGTGTGCTTTTCATCATCTCCCTGAAAGATAGGAACGAACTCTTTCTTACAATTGAGGAGAAGGGGGTCATGCAAGGGAAAGGGACCGCCTACAGTTACTGCTGGGTCAATGGCAGAGCCAGGGCTGGAACTGAGGTCCCTCAGCACCTCAGCCCCTGCTCTTTGCCCAGCGCCCTGGTGCTGCTGAATCTGAATGAGCTGCGGAAGGCGCTTGTCACTGCCAAGCCCAAGGGAAGATCACTGAAGTGCCTTCAGAGTTCCTTTTATTTTATTTTATTTTATTTATTTTTTTTTGCGGTACGCGAGCCTCTCACTGTTGTGGCCTCTCCCGTTGCGGAGCACAGGCTCCGGACGCGCAGGCTCAGCGGCCATGGCTCACGCGCCCAGCCGCTCCGCGGCATGTGAGATCCTCCCGGACCGGGGCACGAACCCGTGTCCCCTGCATCGGCAGGCGGACTCTCAACCACTGCGCCACCAGGGAAGCCCGAGTTGCTTTTATTTTAAAGCAAATTGATTAACTGAGACTTCCTCTAAAGTTCATCTTTACTTGCTGCCTTGAACCCTAAGAAACACGACGACGTTCCTTGTGGAGAACAACTTCCTGAAGTATTAGCAACTCACAAAACACTTTGTTATGTTAGCTGACATTGGCTAAATGATGGTAAAGCAATCACATTCTGTGGAAATTGCATCATAGGGTTCATTCAGAGGTTTAAGGAACAGAATGAGTCTGTAGAAAAGGTTTTGAAATAGAACTTTAAGGTTAGAGACGGCAGGAACCTAAGGAGATCATTTTTCAAAGGACACCCACAAAATCCACCGGGAAAATAGCCCAAGACCTACCTTATTCATGAAGGAGTTGGCGTGGTCACTTGTTCACTTCAGCTACTCTACTTGCTCCCTTCACACAAGGACACCAAGGCCACCATCTCCTTTGTATTAAAATGTATTCATTTGTTCAACAAATATTACAGTGGCTGCTTTGTGCCAGTCTGTTCTAGGGACTGGACACAAGTGACAAGTATGACACACTAAGTCCCTCATGAAGTTTTTATTAGAGTTAAACAACTAAAACATTGGCAAACTTACAGGATGCTTAGGTAAGTAGGGATATACTGGAGGGAAGGTTGGCAAGAATCACAAAACCAGGGTTGGGAATCTCCATTTTACAAAACGGTATTATTTAAGAAAAAGCAGGTTAAGAATATAATATGAATCATCAACTCATAGAAACGTGCCATAGTTTAGCATCGTATGGTCACATTGTTGTTTTGTGTAACTCAAAATTTCTGTAAGGAACCCTGAATATCCTCAGGTAGGTCATTCAATTCAAACATGTACTGAACCATCTTTCAAGAGTTCAGACTGCCTTTACACCTAAATGGGTATCTCCTCCCTCTCAGAACTTATGGTTACCAGAGATGTATACCCCATGGAAGAGAACTGATTCCGAAACCCTAAAACTGGGGCAGGTTACAGGGGTAGGATACAAAAAATGAGAGAACCCCAAGTCCAAGATTTCCAGTAAGCTGATACTCAGTAAACTGACCCGTGATATATTCTGGCTTCCTACCAGCTTCCTGGAGCATTTCGCAGCTACTTAATCTTAAGCCTTAAAGGACCACATGATCAAACTTCCCTAAACTGAACTTTCTCTTGAAAAGTAGACAAACCTGGGGTTGAAGTCCTTAGCAACCCGAAACGTATTCCCAGGCACCCTAAAGAATATGAAACAACAATAGAGACTGTCATTCCACCTGTTTAAGACATTGAAGGTTTCATCAAGCCATGGAAATTATAAGACACTGAGTGCATGGGCTCACAGCTCATCCATCTCCACATCCCTACGAAGTACCTGGTAAATAGTAGGTGCTCAGTAAAGTCTGCTGATTGGCATGTTCAGCTTTGTGCTTGACGGGCAGAGATGCTATGTCCTTCCTAAATTTAGTCCAACTAATTCCAAGCCCTGATGGTAATACAGCCATACTGTCCCGATCCCAAGGGAAGGAGAACTGAATTTGAAGTCTGTCCTCCACACCCTTCCTGGAACTTCTCCCCCAGCATACATTTCTAAGAACTCTCCAGAGTTATAAATCAACACACAACTTCAGAGGATATTCAGGTTACATATGGCATTAAGGAACTGTGGCCACCTCCTCTAAAACCCTAAATCTTCAAGTTCAGCATTAGAAGGAGAATTTCCTAGGTGGGGAAAGAAGGGTAACCAACAAACTACACAGCTTCCTTACAAGCATTAGGGTCTCTGATTGGCTACTAATGTCCTTTTTCAAGTGAGGTTATTAAGGCCCAGAAGAGTTAGACAGCTTCTTTGTCGTAATTACTCAGAAAAACGAGACATTTCAGGCTTTGTGAAAAGGTTACTCCTTTCTGCAAACATGATTTAAATGTACATAGCTTTAAGATCCACATATGAAAAAGAGTTCTTTGATTCCACTTTGATACAAAAGGTCCCAAACTTTTCCCCCCAAGAATGTGATCTTACTTGAGCACCTAAGATGCCATCTGTTTCTAACAAGGCTGGATCTCAAAACCCAGGACACCTTTTCAGAACAGGACCTCACTTCTAAATCTCACACATGGGGGTAAAATTAATTTGGGGCCACTGTGAAAACGTGAACATGAATGTCTTTTTTTTTTTTTTTTTTTTAATAGTCTGGAAACTCAAAGCAGACCATGAAGATGTTAAGGCCCATATACAAAGGTGGGCCAACCTAAAGTCTGGGATGGGAGGGAGGGGTCTGTCTGGAACTTTGCTCAATTTGGGAGAAGAATTAAAAGCAATGATTCTCAGATTTGGGATTCTGTAGCCAATTATAATTGCAAAAAAAAATTTTGGGGACAAAAACTATCTCTTTTGCTACCAAGTCGGCACAGGGAGAATTCCATTTGCTCACTGCCTGCTCCTACACACTTTGTCATCCCCACACAGATCTCAGTAAGGAAGAATGGAGTGTCAAGTTTCCAAGGCCAATTTAAGACTTTTTAACCCCAAGAGTTAAAATTACAGAAGGAATTATAAAAATCTTTAGTCTGGATGAGCTTCTACTATTTTTAAAGGAAGGGAAAGAAATTCAACTCATCTCACTTGGATAGGAACTTTCTGTGCTTTAGATGCTCAGTGCAAAAATGCTCCAAATTATTTACAACCAGTCCTAAAATGATTCTCCCTGTTTTCTACAGATAATGAATATTTTAAGGACACAGATGTTTACCTAAACTTTAATACTTCATGGGAAAAATGCTATTTTACAACTGTTAAACAGACTTAGCAGGTTACGTAGTGACAGTTCCTGGGCTGTTCTCAAGAAGTAGCAAGTCACTGGTAATACCCTGTCCCTGTCCCCTCAAACTACTCCAAATAACCCAGAATATCAGAGGGTGTTGCCACAAAGCTAGGAGTCTTAGAAGACAATAGAATAGGGCAGCTTGGCCTAATTTTTCCTTGACTATTAGGAGAAAAGAAAAAATAAATCACAAATAGTTCAAAGGTAAGTGCAAGAAAACAAAACAGCCTCTTGGTTGTGAGTCTTCTCTGCGTTTCAGATGCCTATGTTGTCTTTCTCTCATTCACGTGAGCACTTTGTGATACGTGCATGAAAAGTAGCAGACAGAAAGGATTAACACATAATGATCACTTACTACGTGCCAGATACTTTACATATATTATCGCTTATCCCCCTTTAAGATAGGAATTTGAATCTCCCCTTTTCTGGTGGGAAAAAAACTCAGAGAGGTTCAGTCATTTAGGTTTAGGTAATTCTAAGATCTTAACGACAATTCAGTGGCAGAATTGGGATCTGAAAGAACTCTGATTCCAAAGTTCTGATCTTTCTACTCTCCCCAAGTCCTGCTGCCTCCCTGCATGTAAATGTTTGATGACTGGCCCAACGGCCATTAGGCTCTTCTGAGGGTGTCATTAATGGTATTACTGATATCTCATTAATCAGCAGATAGATTTATGTGACTTTATTTTTCCTACTGAAACCACATCAATTAGTGCTATTATCTTGAGAAAGTATAGACAGTAAAATTACACGCTTATTTCTTAGAGATGCAGAAACCTCAAATGTAGCCCAATGAAGGAAAAAATATTAAGATAATATTCAGTACTGCCAAGTTAGACTGTATCAGGAATGCAAGAGTTGAAACAAGATCAAAACAAAAAACTAAATGATGCTACGTACGTGATACATCACGTCATACGCAAAGTCATATGATCAGTAAATGCTGAGAACACATTTGAGAAAATTTACCATGTTTTATCTGAGGCACCCTCCCCCATTCTACTTACTCCTCTTTTCCCCCCAAAGGTGAATTTCTGCCTAAACTGACAAAGATACCTGATTTTTAAAAAAGGGAAGGGGGCGCTGAGACGAAAGAGCAGTGGTTTTGGGTGCCTATAACACTGTCACACTCAGTTATGAAAGAGTTAACTAGGTACTTCCCTGGTGGTCCAGTGGTTAAGAATCTGCCTTCCAATGCAGGGCACATGGGTTCGATCTCTGGTTGGGGAACTAAGGTCCCACATGCTGTGCGGCAACTAAGCCTTCACTCTAGAGCCTACACGTCACAACTACTGAGCCCACGCACTCCGGAGCCTGTGCACCGCAACTACTAAGCCTGCACGCCACAACTAGAGAGAAAGAGAGAAGCCCTCGTGCCGCAACTAAGACCCAATGCAGCCAAATAAATAAATATTTTAAAAAAGAGTTAACTAGACACTCAGTTTCCTCATCTGAAAAATGGGAATAATGCCATCTACCCTCATGAAGCTGTTGTATGATTATTTGTAAAAAATATTTTAAAATCATATATATTTTAATAAATTCTAATATAATCATTAAATTAGTTATAAGATATAAAACTTACAAACATGTATAGTAAAGACAACAGATAATCAGCTAGTTTTTCCAAGGATAATTGATTATACTCAAGTTTTCCCTCACTCAGCAGCTTTAGCATCTATGTCCCATAAAATTTGCAAATTGAATGTATTTGAAGCTATATAAATTTTAAAAAGCACCACAATTTTAATTCCACACGCGTATAGATATTATATATATATATATGTATGTGTATATAGCTATAATAATTATATAAGAGTATATCATATACACTCTAATCAAGGGGAAAAAATGGGCCCCTGCTCTGTACCACTGATGTGTACTACTGTAATTATATCAGAAATAAGATTAAATTTGTTTTTATGTTCAGTTACAGAAAGATGTTTAAAATATGATGAGGAATAAGCCTTAATGCCAGTTTCATTGAGAAAGATACCTTTCATGCAACTAATTGACCCATTTGAACTTCTAGAAAAGAATCACAGGCAGGGCTTCCCTGGTGGCACAGTGGTTGAGAGTCCGCCTGCCGATGCAGGGGACATGGGTTCGTGCCCCGGTCCGGGAAGATCCCACATGCCGCGGAGCAGCTGGGCCCGTGAGCCATGGCCGCTGAGCCTGCGCGTCCGGAGCCTGTGCTCCGCAACGGGAGAGGCCACAACAGTGAGAGGCCCACATACCACAAAAAAAAAAAAAAGAATCACAGGCATTAAAATTTATGATGAATATTCAGTCAGCTTTATTGTGTAAAACACACACACACACAGAAGTTCAAAGACAGCGGAGAGGAAGATGATTAATGGCACCACACTCTGTTGGAAGGTGTGGTAAGCTCACGAGAGAGAAGAGGTAGGGATAGAGGTAAGTGAAAGGGAATGAACAGAAGAGGACCTAAGCTGGAGAACAAAGAGAAGGCTGCGGCAGACCTATGTGACATGAAAGCTTACAAGTCTGAACTAGAAGAAAACCACGGGTATGCTTTATAAGAGCACAATTTGGCAACAGGACGAACAGGATGAAGAAGAGCCTGGTACGGGGGAAGAAAAAGGAAGCCAACAGAGAGCAGCCAACTCATTTTGTGACTTCAGATGGTGGACGTGGAAACTGCACATGGCTCTGCACCAGAAAGGCAACCCCCGGGCCAATGTCCGTAAAGACAAGTTGGTGTAATTAACAAGGAAACAACATGGAGGCATCCCACTATTGTAGGGGTATATGAGGAGCTGACTTTAAACGTGTATTTAGAAGAGGACTTTAATAAAACAGACTCAGAAGCCTAGGATGTAGAGCAGAAGGGTACTATTAATGCAAGCATATGCTGTTTGTTAGTGAGTATGAATGAACACATGATTCAGGACAATTTTTTTTTTTTTAAATAAATTTATTTATTTATTTATTTTTGGCTGCGTTGGGTCTTCATTGCTGTGCGCGGGCTTTCTCTAGTTGCGGCGAGGGGGGCTACTCTTTCGTTGCGGCGTGCAGTCTTCTCATTGTGGTGGCTTCTCTTGCTGCAGAGCACAGGCTCTAGGCGCACGGGCTTCAGTAGTTGTGGCACATGGGCTCAGCAGTTGCAGCACGTGGGCTCTAGAGCACAGGCTCAGTAGTTGTGGCGCATGGACTTAGTTGCTCTGTGGCACGTGGGATCTTCCCGGACCAGGGCTCAAACCCGTGTCCCCTGCATTGGCAGGCGGATTCTTAACCACTGAGCCACCAGGGAAGCCCAGGACAGTCAATTTTTAAAGCATGCCAAAAATTCAGCTCTCCGATGGATCATACTATGCAAATGGAGGTATGTTGGCAATATAGTCATGGCTACAGAATTCATTTCAACTTGACTTTGGACCAAAGCAGTTTAGGCTAGTTTTAATGAGCAAGAAGCGTCTCTGGCTTTTAAACAGAGTATGAAAATCAGCGTCAGCTCACGCATTTAGGGTTTGTGGGATACTGGATTCGTGAGAAATCATAAAATGCTGCAGATGACACCAACATCAAAGAGCAGGACTCCAACCAGCTTTTGGCCTCATAGAATTCATCTACATTTATAAAGTGCTACCACATCAATTAGATCATATGACTGCCACAGCCCCATCAGATAGATGGACAAGTATTATTACCTCCACTTGACCAAGGCTAAAATGCGGTAAGTGTTTTGCTCAAGGTCCCAGAGCTCATAGATTACAGAGCTGGTTTGTATTTAAAACCAACTCCTGGCTTCTGTTTAGTTTTTACTGAACTTTTGGAGGTACCCTATTACATTAGAGCAAACATATTTTTATTCTTCTAGGTCAACGATACAGGGAGCGTCAGGGGGAACTGGAATGGCCGATGCGGGAAGGGAGTTGAGTTGGCAAGAGTGGGTAAAGCAAACATCGAGTTTGCAGGCTGAAGAGAATGTATACAAACTGTGATTTTGTAAACTACTTGGAAAGTGGATAAAATACCCTGGGAACGGCTCTCTTGTGGGAAAGAATTTACCCCACTTGGGCAACAAAGCTGCAAACATTTTGGTTTTGGCTTGTTGTGTGCTTTTTGTTCTAACACGCAGAACTACTGCTCATAGAAAGTACAGGGTCCCAAATTTAGAAAAATGGATGCATTTATAAACACAATGAAAAACACCAGAGTTTTTAGAAATTAGAATTCTTTAGTCCAAAGCTCAAAAATCTTTATAGAGCAGCCAGGACAGCAGCCACCTTAAACATAATTCATGCTCTTCTGCTTCAGACTTAGATGAAAAACTGATCTCCCCTGGCATTTCTTTTCTGCCTGGGGATAGGACCATGGCACTATATGTAAATCCCCTTGCACCACTGGTCCGACGTAGATGAGAGGAGAAAGCCAAATTGGGTATCGGCACTAGTTCCTTAGAAGACCTGAATACAATTTCAGAATTAAGCCATTGTTTCTACTCCAGAGAGGAGAGCCCTGCTAGCATCTGTGCAGCAGACACATCCACGTTTATGAAGCCAAGTGAGGATGGAAACTTATTCATACAATTGATCTGTTAGGTGCAAAATGCTGGCAGACAATTATGGAGATGCAGAGTCCTAAAATGCCTTCCAAGTGGCTTATAATTAAAACCAATAAATACAACAACAACAGAATGTGCTTCTTTTGGTAAGTAGCAAAGTCTCTAACTAGCAGTTAAATAGTCACAGCGCACGTCAGGGGTGGAGGGAGGAGATGGGATGAGGCGGGAGAAAGGAGTCTGTGCCCTTAACAGTTTACGTAACAGAAAACATTTAACATTGGAGAAAATTTTAGAAAACCTTTGGAAAAAGGCCAACTAATGACAGGACAAAGGACAGAAAAGCCAAGAGGAAGAGAAGAGAGTATTCAATGATAGGATTACTCAGAGCCAGTTTTCTAGATTGAGTTTGAAGTCAGGTTTTGAGGGAGGGGAGAGAAAGTTGGGTGGGAAACACAACTAGAGAAGACAAGAAGCATGAAGAAGTTGCATGTGCACTTTCAAGATGCATCGTTGTGCTCTGTCTCCTGTCCCATTCCTCAGCCCTCCAAGTCTCCACCCCTGCCCTCCCCACCCTTCCAAGTCGCTGAACTTCTTGAGAGGAACCAGGACGTTGTATAGCTGTTTCTGAGCCGTGTAGTTGAAAGGAGTACAGGTGGTGTGATGACAGTGGGAAGATCAGATGATAGCTCATCATTAAAGAGCTGGGCAGAGTTTGATTCTATTAATAAAAACTCTTTCAACAAAGTTAACCTGGCACTTCTACCTGATAACACACATAATCTCCTATGTAGTTCCATATATAGTGCATTTGGCATCAGTTGCTAAATCAGGGACATAAATTACTGTACTTACTGTTAATTTAAATACTCAAACCAAGTTCCTTATTTTACCATTCATCAGTATTCAGAGTCAACAAGGATTTGTTTTTTCTTGGAACATGTGCAAAGTTGCATCCATGGGAAATGGAGATGGAGATTTAAGAAACAGCCCTATGTGGAGAAAAGGGAACCCTCCTACACTGTTGGTGGGAATGTAAGTTGGTGCAGCCACTGTGGAAAACAATATGGAGGTTCCTCAGAAAACTAAAAACAGAATTACCACATGATCCAGCAATCCCACTCCTGGGCATATATCCAGACAAAACTATAATTCAAAAAGATACATGCACCCCTACGTTCATAGCAGCACTGTTCACAATTGGCAAGTCATGGTAACAACCTAAATGTCCACTGACAGATGAATGGATGAAGAAGATGTGATACATATATACAATGGAATACTACTGGGCCATAAAAAAGAATGAAATAATGCCATCTGCAGCCACATGGATGCAACTAGAGATCATCAAACTAAGTGAAGTAAGTCAGAGAAAGACAAATACCATATGCTATCACTTGTATGTGGAATCTAAAATATTTCACAAATGAACCTATCTATGAAACAGAAACAGAATTACAGACATAGAGAACAGACTGGTGGCTGCCAAGGGAGGAGGGAGTTGGGGGAGGGATGGAGTGGGAGGTAGGGGTTAGCAGATGTAAGCTATTATATATAGAACGGACACACAACAAGATCCTTCTGTATAGCACAGGGAGCTATATTCAATATCCTGTGATACACCGTAATGGAAAAGAATATTAAAGAAATGAATGTGTGTGTGTATATATATATATATGTATGTATAACAATCACTCTGGATACAGCGGTAATTAACACAACATTGTAAATCAACTATACTTCAATTAAAAAAAGAAAAAAGAAGAAAGAAACAGCCCTAGATCTGCTCTTCAAAATCCTTGCTGCCCCATGCCCTCTCCTAGGGCTCCATCCACTGCCATCCTGATGCCTCCATGTGTCAGAGCCTTAAGCAGCACACCACATGGTTGTTTGCCCTCCGAGGTGGGCTCCTTTGGAATGGTCTTGGGCAGCTCCAGACCCACCCCTGACCCAGCCTTCCCTTCCTCTTGATATCACATTGGGAAGAAAAAGAGGCATCTGAAAGGGGAGCGGGGGGTAGGGTGGGTGGGTGGATGAAGGGCAGAGAGAGGAGGTCCAGAAAGAAAAGAAAGAAGCCTGAGAGTCACAGCACATAGAAGCCTTGCTACACAAATGACTTGGGAGAGGGACAAGCAGAGGGTCTGGGAGAAGCAGCTGGTGAGGCTTTGGCTTCTAAACACCCACATTTCTGTGGCCACCAGAGCACTTCCACGACACAGTTTTTCCTGGCACTAGTATTACTGTGTTTAACCCACAGCGATCCTGTGACACTGGTATTATTCCCATTTTACAGATGTGGAAATGGAAACTTGGGACAGCTAAATCATGTGTCCCAGATCACAGCTGACAGGTGGAGAACACAGCTTTGCAGGAGAGGCAAGCCCGCCCTTCTGAGCCCTCTCTTGACCTCCACACAAACCTAGGCTTCCCACACTGCATATTTAATGAGCTCTTCTGTAGAAAAATAACCCTAAATGCAGAAGAGAGTAAACACACAGAAAGAATTGGGGGTGAAGAGAAGTATGTAGGGGCACAGCTCAAAGCCCAATAAGCATGAATTGTCTGATTTCAGATTCACTCTTAAAAAGAATCATCCAGGGCTTCCCTGGTGGCTCAGTGGTTGGGAGTCCGCCTGCCGATGCAGGGGACGCGGGTTCGTGCCCCGGTCCGGGAGGATCCTACGTGCCACGGAGCGGCTGGGCCCGTGAGCCATGGCCGCTGAGCCTGCACGTCCGGAGCCCATGCTCCGCAACGGGAGAGGCCACAACAGTGAGAGGCCCGCGTACCGCAAAAAAAAAAAAAAAAAAAAAAAAGAATCATCCATATTGCATTCTACTGCACATCTGATCTGTGGTTCAGTATTAAAATATAAGGAGTCCCCGCCTC
Source organism: Neophocaena asiaeorientalis asiaeorientalis (assembly GCF_003031525.2). Classification (NCBI taxonomy): domain Eukaryota; kingdom Metazoa; phylum Chordata; class Mammalia; order Artiodactyla; family Phocoenidae; genus Neophocaena; species Neophocaena asiaeorientalis. Next base: position 3,105,946 of record NW_020175829.1, on the reverse strand, counting down.
CAAACTTAGTAAAACTGGCATTCCAGGCAGATGTGCCATGTGTACCCTGCGGGCGCCGGGTGTCACAGTGGGAAGGACTCAGGCAGCAGGACAGCCTCCGCGGACGGCTCCCCGCGTCGACGCCAGCTCAGCTCACGCTTGGCTGCACGTGTGCAGGTGGCTTTGAGAACCAGCTGGGAGGTGTCATTCCCAGGAAGCATCTCGTCCAAGGCCCTCCACCCGCTATTCCCGCAGCGCTGGAGTCTGGCTAAGCCCCGTATCACCACCCCTCGCTGTAATCCACAATGACCTGACCCCCTTAACGCGTCGGTGCGCACAGCACCCACTGTCATTGTGCTCACGAAGTAGGGAAGCATGTCAAGAGGAAAAAATGCTGGGCAAAGAGAAAACCAGAACTTTCTCATTCCATCTTGTTTCCCACATCTCGTTTTCATCTGGACGCTCCAAGTCTGTTCTACATTCAAGCTGTATAGTGCTCTTGGAAGGTAGGTTTACGCCAATTTACTATATAAAGCTGAGCAAACCTGTTCTGTACACACTCCAGCATGCAAACCCCAAAGTTCTTTGGTTCTTAATAAGTACTTGGCATGAGCCAAGGTATCTAGAGTAGAGGTAGATAGAGTAGGTACCAAAATCACAGAGACGAGAAGTGGAAAGGTGATTGTCAGGGGAGGCAGAGAGGGGAGAAAGCAGAGCTAGTGTTGAATGGGGACAGTGTTTCCCAAACTGAATGGGAAGCTGAAAAAGGTCTGGAGATGGGTGGTGGCAATGGCTGCACAACGATATGAATGTGCTTAATAACAGAACTGTACACTTAAAAATGGTTAAAATGGTAGATTTACGTTATGTATATTTTATCACATTTGAAAACAAATGCTTACACAGCACTTTCTATATGCCAGGCACTGTTCTCACTTCTTTGCAGATGTCAACTCGTTTAATATCCACAGCCCTACGAGGTGGGTTCTGTTATTATTGTCATCATCATCATCCTTGCCCAGCGTCCACAGCTGGCAAGCAGCAGAGCTGAGACACGCAGGCTGGCATTCCAGCTCCCTCACCTCACCCTTAAGCAGTGCTCGGCTGCTTCTCAGCAAGACAGGCAGCTGGGCTCGGGGGACTCACCCATCAATTCACACAGGCACAGACCAGCAGACCCTATTGGTCACAGACCGTTGGGAGAGTCCTAAAGACACGGGACCCCTTAGGCCTCACAGTGATGAATTCCGAAATATCTAGAGGGCTCACCAGAAACAGATCTTGAATCGAACTGAGCCTCTTCAACCAGTTTCATAGAACCAAAGCATTTCAAATTAGAAAAGGTATCTCTCTGGTCTAATTTTCTTTTCAAGACAAGAACTACTGCTAAACTATAGCAGAGAAGAGACGTTTTCTTTCTTGTATGTCTTGTATTTATACTTTCTTTTATTTCTAGAAAGTACACAGAACTGGTGATCTATGAAAGAACCGACTTCCAGGAGGTCATACGGATGAAGGTTCAAGGTCTGGGAGAAACTACCTTGAGCAAGTCACTTAATCCTCTCTGGGTTTTACTTTCTTATCTGCCCAATAGGAGTACTTTAAAATCTATCTTCTCCTTAACAGTATTAATGGCTTAAGATTAGTTTAATTTATAGAAAAACACTTTCAAAAATTTAAAATGCTCTTGTCCTAATTCTATCCACTTTGACGTTGTTTAAAAATAAAAAATAAAGATCTAAATAAAGTACTTAATAAGGTCAATAACAATCACATCCAGGTCTCAAACACTGCTCCTAGAGTTCCCACCACTTCTTTTTATTTATTTATTTATTTATTTATTTATGGCTGTGTTGGGTCTTCACTGCTGCACACGGGCTTTCTCTAGTTGCAGCGAGCGGAGGCTACTCTTCTTTGCGGTGCGTGGATTTCTCGTTGCAGTGGCTTCTCTTGTGGAGCACGGGCTCTAGGTGCGCGGGCTTCAGTAGCTGTGGCACGTAGGCTCAGTAGTTGTGGCTCGCGGGCTCTAGAGCGCAGGCTCAGTAGTTGTGGCGCACGGGCTTAGTTGCTCCGTGGCATGTGGGATCTTCCCAGACCAGGGCTCGAACCCGTGTCCCCTGCATTGGCAGGCAGATTCTTAACCACTGTGCCACCAGGGAAGTCCCCCCCACCAGTTCTTCACACACTGTTACTCATCCATCCAAAGGTAATGAAGTATGAGACATTCACAATGTACACAGTATTTCACCTCTGCTCAAGGAAAATGCCTTTTCCTTACTGTCAGCATTCTGCACACCTCTCCCAACAACACAGTGGGACAAGTGTAAAGCAGACCAGAGAGCTGAGGACATCATATCAAACGTGAACCCCTCTAGCCTAGGGCTACAGCTTCTCTACCTTCCTTCTCAGTATATTTAATTTTGTGTATACTTCTTAAGAACAAGGGCATTCTATTACATGAACTTGGTATACTTATCTGAATCAGGAAATTTAATATTGATACACTACTATCCAATCCCCAGTCTATGTTCAAGTCTCACCACCTGTCCCAATAATGTCCTTTACAGCTTTCTCTTTGGCCCATGCGTTTTGCTGCCATGTCTCTCTAGCCTCCTTTAATCTGGAACTGTTATCAGCCCTTGTCTTTGTTGATCTCATGTTTGGGGGCACTACAGACCATTAATCCTGTAGAATGTCCACCAGTTTAGATTCATCTGATGTTTCCTCATGATTCAATTCAGGTTATGCACCTTTTGCACTTAAACACACAGCAAAACAAGTTGTACGCTTTTCACAGCCTCAAATCAGGAGGCATGTGATGTTGGTTTGTCTCAATGTGGGTGATGTTACCTTCAATCACTTGGTGAAGATGACGTATGCCAGGTTTCTCCACTAAACACTTACTGTTTTTTCCTTTGTAATAAGTAAGTGATTTGGGGGAAGACACTTTGTGACTATGTACTGATAAATATCCTTTCCTCGTAAAACTTTCTCCGCCAATGTTAGCATCTGTTGAGGATTTTCTAACTCCATTATTCCTGCTATCAATATTTTGAGGTCGTCAACTGTAAGAGAGAGCCTCCTTTCGCATTTGTTTATATCTGTTTGTGAATTTTATATTCAATCCCACACCTATATTTGATAAACCGACATATAAGTGAAAAAAAATCAAAGTGACCTGAAAAAAAATTTTTAACATGTTAAGAAAGGATTAAAATTTTATACAAGCATCTTCTAAAACTAGAGTTTGCCCAGTCAACGTGCTAAACCTCCAGCCATCAAGTCTACAGCTGATCACCTGCTCTATGACAAAGCCCTGGGTGTACTTCAGATATGGAATACTGTGTCCTGCAGTGATTTACCAGGCTTTGTGCTAGTAGCCTGACATGTAGTTGCTGATCTTCTCAATAACTCTGCTAGACAGATGACCTAATTTACATGGAAGGAAAACAAGGCTCAGAGAGCTGGATGGGGACTTGCCCAAGGCCCTGGGGCCAGGCAAGCCAGATTCAGGTGTGTGGTTCTAGAACCCATGTTCTTCCACATACGGTTCTGTCCCCTCGTATATATACAATAGGACAAAGCTGAACTTTAAAGTTCATTTACCACAGAAACCTCTGCTTCCAGTCATATAACTATTATACTGAAATGAGGTTCTATAACAAGATAATTTAAAACTCTGGAAATTATTAACTTGTGTGTTTTCTCACTATAAATGGTGACACTCTCATTGTACAGCCCCTTCCAGAAAAAAAGTTCAACCAGGACATGGTTTATTTAATCTTCCATTGTATGTCTCTTTAGGTTCAAGTAGCATGAATTTGGTCTTTATTCCTATAATCATATTGTTAGACGATTTTATGTTTAGGAGAAAGAAGAAAGAGGGGCTATAGTTCAGTAGTGACTTGGGTAGGGAGATGTTTCCACACAACGTTAAAACTCTTCATCTTAAGTGAAGGTAGCATGAGTGGCCAGGTGTGTTCTCAGACTTGCCCTGTGATGCAAAAATTGCACCACTCGGTCCGTTTACTTTGTGTGAGAAAGGATTCACATTCCTTCCCCTCCCCATTACACACACACAGCATGCACACAGTTTATTTACTCACTACTAGAGCTATTCAGGGGGTTAAGTCAATCCATAGGTCTGTATTATGACAAAGACTATAAATGTTATAACCCAGTTTTACTGTTATACCATTTTCATTCAAGGAAGTGAGGTCAGACTGTTGGATGTTAAGAAAGACTTCTTCTAATAAATCATACCATAGGTTTTTATTTTCACCAGAAGGGTGGGATGAAGACAATTAACAACAGCCCCTAGAGAAAATTTGAGAAACAGAGTAGATATATCATCAATCCCTTATAGTCCAATCCCTTTTATAGCTCCCTTAATCTTCTCCACTGGCTTTAGACGACTTTGTGTTCATGGCTCAACTGGAGGGGCTCAGATCACACAGATAAGAATTCAACAACCTCATCTATGAGTAATGCAGGCTTTGGGGCCCAGTTTTTTGCCAGTTCCTTCCCTTCCTCCCCTGGCCATTCCCTAGCCAATGGGTAGGGTTTTTCTACTCCCTATTTCATGGGTAGAACCGCTCTTCCGGATTCCTGGCGTTAATGCAGGGAGAGCTGGGTGCCATCTCCCTACTTCTCCTAGGCCTGAACTTCACTCCACGTGTACCACCCTGAGGCAACTCCTACTCAACACTCAGGCTCTGAATGCCCTCCGTCTTTCTGGCACACAGGGGATTCTCATTCTTGCTTTCTTTTAGTGAGGTGCAAGAGGGATGCAACAGTTCAGTTGCATCTGTCTGAAAGAGTTCGGTCCACAAAGTTAACCAGAAGGTCGGGAAGCAACGAGTATTAACCACACTTTGCAAGTAAAGACACGGAGGCACAAAAGGTAGTGACTGAAGGGCAAAGGGTACCTGCTTAGTTAACAACTGAACCAGTAGAAACCAACCCAAACATGCATCTGAGACCCACCGGGTCCCAAGTACTGGCTTTGTAAGAAGTGGCATTCTTAGAGTGGTACCTTCTCTTCCCAGAATGCTCCCTTTCCCACCAGGTTTTTAATCCTTTCTTCCTCCTTTGGGTCTTTTCCTCATATTCCATGACTTAGACACAACCCTGTCAAAAGTAGGCACTTCAGGGAATTAATTTCTGTATTCTTTCCTTTAAAAAACAAGTTTACTGAAATGTGCCAGACAGGACCTACAGAAGAATGATTACACAAAGGGAGGAAGAAATCAATGAGAGTTCCAGACTGTGAAGATGATGATCACAGTGATAAAAACATACTAACCACGACTGAGCTCATATAATTGTACTAGACATTCTCCTAAGCCCTTCACAGAATTTAATGCTCACAAGAGCTGTGGGAGGTAGGTACTACCATTTCCACTCATCAGTGAGAAAACCAAGGCACAGAGCGGTCACTTGTGGAACTTGGATTGGCACCAATGAGTCTGGCTCGAGGACCCAGCTCTTAACCATTAGGCTGTGTTGCCTCAAAGACAGCTCTGGTTTAAGGCGATAAGGGGGCGGGGGGGGGGGGGGGGGCTTGCCCTTGAGCCTGGTCATCCTAGTCAGCCTCGAGGTCCTCTGCAGGTCAAGGAAATGAATACAGAGCCAGGACACACCGAGATGAGACTCAGGTAACATGATTATGTTCTGGTATTTGTGAGTCAAGGGATCACACACAGAATCAATACTCTGTCCTTCAAAACAACCACCTGAGAAGGCTCTATGTTCATTCCAACTTGGCTGTCATTACTGGGCACATTTTTAGATGCCTCTTTAGGAATGTCCTTCAACTCAACTACATATTTCTTTGAAATACCCTGAAACTGGGTCCTCAAAGATGTTTGCAAACAACTGGTAGTCAACTTGAGCCAAGCTACAGAAGTAAGGTGGCAAATTGAAGGTTTTATTGCTTCCATTAATTATTTTTCCTTCCTGGGTGAGAACATGACTCTGATGGCAATTCCAAAGGAAAGTAATGAGAAAGTATGAACTAAAGATGTCATTTATTTAAATGTGTAAGAGTTAGATTTTTAACCTCATAACTCCATAGTTTTATCTAACAGACTTTTTTCCCCTCAGGCTTCTCCTCAGTTTGAGGATGACAATGAGAATCTCCTAGTCACTGTAGGCAAACAGTAAAGCACTGAGTTTAAGAATCAGGATTTGACGTAAAATAGACTGGATTCTGATCGTCACTAATCTCTATGCTCCAACTTCCTCGTCACTAATCTCTATTCCTCCAACTTTGCAAAGTGGGATGTCATCTAATTAGTCAGGCTACAGGAAGGAAGACATGGTACTCAAACAGGTAGCTGAAAACAGTTTAATAAAAACATTATTTGCAAAGGCATGAACAAGTTACAGGAAACTAGCAAGGATTGCAGGGTACCTGGGATCTAGCAACAGCAGAGAGCCATCACCGCCCCTGTGTATGAAGGGGTAAGAGGAGGGAGTAGGGCTTCCCTGGTGGCGCAGTGGTTGAGAGTCCGCCTGCCGATGCCGGGGACACGGGTTCGTGCCCCGGTCCGGGAAGATCCCACATGCCGCGGAGCGGCTGGGCCCGTGAGCCATGACCGCTGAGCCTGCGTGTCCGGAGCCTGTGCTCCGCAACGGGAGAGGCCACAACAGTGAGAGACCCACGTACCACAAAAAAAAAAAAAAAAAAAAAGGAGGGAGTAATTGTAGCAAGAAATTAGCTGCAACAACAGCAGTAGGAAAGGGCCACCCAACAGGAACTGTGGCTTTCAGCAGAGGAACCCGGCACCACCTCTAATCCACAGCCTAGGGAAGGAGAGAGCGCAAAGCAAATAAGCACCCTAACTTATCTCCCCAAAGCCAGAGGGCAAGGGAGCATACATGGCTGCCAATAATAGCCTGCTTCCCGGGGTACTGAGCACGATGGATCAACACCCAGCCCAGTGTCCCTCACAAAGCTGTTGTGAGCCAATCCTCTCCTAATCACTTCTTTGATGTCTCTATCAGTGGTAAATGCTGTAAGGGCAGGAAGGATCCACGTAATTCACCGCCAGGCCAGAGCACAGCTCAGTCACCGGCACAGGGTGAGTCACTCTTACTAGTTCTCATTATGATACTATTTGAAATAATACCATTGTTGAGGTATGACTGGGTTGCTGTACAACACAGGAAATAAGTAGAGGGCTTATCCCCTTAAAATATAGACCTGGCTCTCCATCCTTGTTCTATTAGCTTGAGAGGTGTGTGATGCCCCAAAAACACCCATCTCAGAATATTGGCTCAGATATAGATCGGTTTAAATCCCATTAAAGCCATAAATCTTTTCTAACGTTACTGAATTTCCCCGATTTGATTATATGAGTATAGTTAATTCCATCTGGTAGATAATAGAAGCTTAAATGTTTCAACCCAACATGAGTATGTCTACTCTTAATTTCTACTAAAGCCATTATACAAAGGTCACTTGGAATCACTACACATTTCAGGAACTGTGCAGTAACCGAGGAGACTTCTCAGTCAAGAGAAAAGAAACAAAGCAAAACAACAATGAAAAGACTGGATTTCTCAAACCTCTCTAGTAACTACAGTGCATGCTAGGCAGACTAGTGCCCACTTGTGCAGATACCACACCTGCTGCAGCTGTTCAGATAATAAAACATCAATACAAGCAAGGTAAGATGTATAACAGGTCCAGGAAGAAAGCGATTCCCTCTCCCAACTTACAGATGTTTACCAAATTAACTTTCATATAGCTTAAAAGTGAAAATCTCACATAGCAACCCCTAAGAATATAGGAATATTTATTTAAAAATTTAAACATCATAGAATTATAGAGAGTAACAAGTGAGTTCTCCTTCCCGCTAACACCCAACTAAGTCCTACTCTCATCCCCATTAGAAAGCTCCATTAACAGTTTGGCGCAATTCCTGTTAAGATTGTTTCCTAGATTTTGACATATATATATGTTATATTAAAATATCAATGGATCATTGAATGGATCAATGGATCATTGAATACGTTTTTCTGTAAATAATTTTCACTTAAGAGATGGACATATTCCCACGTCAGTCCATAGAGAGCTACCTTGTTCTTTTTAAAAGCTACACAGTATTCCTCATACGAATAGTTTTTAGTTTATTTAAGCCACTTCCTAATTGCCAGGTACTTAGGTAAATGTCAATTTTTCTACTCACTTCACTTATTTTCATTAATTCTTCACAATATACACAGCTCGTCTTTTTTTTTCTCATTTACAATGAACCCATTTTTTAAATACAGATTTGCTGACTCCTACTGAAGTTAAGTTTCTATTAAATCAGAGCCATGGTGTAGTGCTGGCTAAATAGTTTATGTGGTTTTTAATTGGCCATACATTCTGATTTCTTCAATTAAGAGGTGGGGTGGTCTGTGTTCCATCCCCTTGAATCTGGGCAGGCTCGCAACGGCTTTGACCAATAGAGGCAGGCAGAAGTGATGCTGTCCGACTTGCAACGCAGTTTCCTCTCCATCTCATGGAACCCTCCCTCTTGGAAGCCAGCCACCATGCTGGGAGCAGCTCAAGCCACTCCCAGGAGAGTCTACCTGTAGGTGCTGAGTCCAGCCTTGGAGTCATCCCAGCCCAGGTACCATAGATGTGAAGGAAGAAACTTCCAGACCGTTCTGGCCCCCAGAAGGTTGGGACTTTCACTGAAGCTCATTGATTGGTGTAGTAAATGGAGCTGAGACAAGACATCCCCACTGTTCCCTGTCTGAATTCCCAGCTCAGAGAATCTGTAGGTATAATAAGATGGTGGTGGTTTTATTCTACAAAGTTTTGGGGTGATTTGTTATTGAGCACTATATAAATATGTCAGTATACGTAGGTCTGCCTGCCTAACTCAGGAGGGTGACCCTTCTCTCATCCCAAATCTTATTATTCTATTACTGCTTGCTATAAAGACAAGTGCAAAGACATTGAGGTCTGGACTAGGACCTTGAAATACTCTCTAAATCACTGTAACTCTCCTGTCCTCACATATAAACTAGAGAAAGTTACTCTCTCTTCCTAGAGCGATGCTGTGAAAGAACTAAAAAATGTGTTAAAAATGCTATACCACCAAAATTGTGTGTTGGGGGGAGGGAGACAGAGAGAGAGAGAGAGAGAGAGAGAGAGAGAGAGAGAGAGAGAGAGAGAGAGAGAGTGAGAGACTGTTCATTCAGCTGGAGCAAAGATATTCAGATGCAAATCCCCAGTAAACTTGGGGTTTAAGCTTTAGTCAGGATCTCTGGACTTCCGGAGAGCATAAGAACTCATTTAATTCAATTCTCCTACAAAGACTTTCATAGACTGGCATTCTTCTAGTTTCAAAAAATTATGAATAGCACAAATTTACTTTAACACCCTTCAGCAGAAATGTTAACTGATTTTAATATCACATCAAATAACATAATTCTTATTTTAACAAATAAAAAATAAACACAGATACAGAACGGGAATAAAAACTAGAAAGAAAAATGCCTAAATGCTCTCACAATGGTTGTATTTGGGTAATGAGATTAAAGATTATTTTGCCTTTTTCTTTACATTTCAGGGTTTTTTGCTAGGATAATTTATTACTTCTATAATTTTGTAAAGTCAGTTGGACTAATAAGCCATGTAAAGACAGTCTGTACTTGCAGATTGATAGCCAAATCCCACTCCTGACACAGAACAGCAGGTGGCCTGGGCTCTGTACCTTCCTTTGCATCACCAGTTTGAAACGCTTTACTCACTTCCCACAGTATCCAACACCACCTCCCACTCCCACTGCCTTCCCTGGTACCAGCAGACCTGCAGAAACAATGGTTTCAGGATAACACGAGCAGCACCAACTGCGTTTCACGTCGCCCAACACCCCAGGAGAGCCTCCCCTGCTAGGAGAGCATGTGCCTGGCTGCCCGTCCTCCCTGCAGAGCTGAGCACCTGGGAAGTTATGGCAAAGCCCTTCTGAGGGGCTGTTCTCCTGTGCGACTCTCTCTGCTCACTCCGAACTCAGGGAGCCAGCGAAGAGCTCAGAGTCTACCGCAGCCCCACCTGCTGCCTCTCTAGATCTGGCTTGCCCCTCCAGTGCGCATTCAGGGGGTGCAGCCATCTGTCTCGGGCTGTCCTGTTAAACTGCTTCTTACAGCATCAGGTAAGAGGCTGCAAGCCTTGGTCCTCCTGCTGGCTGATAGCCTGTAAGGCTACAGATGGGCTCAGGCAATCACATCTCTTGCGCAGAAAGGTCTGTGGGCAGCCCCTCGATGACAGATTGCCAAAAGTCTTAGGCTGCCCCCACTCAGAGTGTTCTGTCATCTTCCTGGACCTATCTGCCAATTCTTCTTTAACTGTCAAGAGCTGGTGCTTATTAGAGCCTTACTACTCAAAGCGTGCTCTGCAGACCAGCCATGAGGGCATCACCTGGGAGCTTGTCAGACCACAGAATCTCAGGCCCAGCCCGGCCCGCCTGAATCCCCCGTTTACTCCATCCTCAGACGATGCATACGCACAGGAAAGTGTGAGAAGTGCTGAGCTAGAGAACCCTCATTCAAAACGTAATGTTTTTGCCAGTATAAAATCCTGTTAACACTAGTCATGGTAGAAATTCTGGAAAAAAATTGTTTTAAATGGTGGGAAAAAAGCATAATCCCATTTCCAGCAGAAAGACCTCATTATTCATGAACTCGTGAAAGGAGTGGGTGGGGAGAGCTCAGCTCACTTTATTTCAGAGCCAAATCTGGGAGCATGAAAGTGAGGCTATTTCGTTTAAATCACTACCTATCATCACAAACACTAATTGGGCCAGTAAATGGTATTACAAAAGCTTAAGTTGGAGCCTGGCCAGTACAAAACACAGCAACGCAAAAAGAAAACATCCATAAAACAGTTCTGTTTCTTTACCTATGGTAATGATTCTCAACGGGGGACATCTGGCAATGTCTGGAGACATTTGGCGTTGTCACAAGTGACTGGGAACACTCCTGGCATACAGTGTGTCGGGGATGCCACTAAACATCCTACAATGCACAGAACAGCTCCCCACAACCAAGAATTATCCAGTCAAAAATGTTGGAAGTACTGAGGCTGAGAAACCCTGACCTATCGAATTATCTACAGTGTCGTTTCCTCTTCCCTCTCAGTGCCCCCATCACCTACTGTTCACCCCACCAAGAAACCCACTCCCCAGTCAAAGGCCTGTACTCCCCTCACTCAATGGTTTTCCACTCCTGCCTCCAACAGGAGCTGGCCTGAGTGTGTGACAGCCACGAGGAGCCGGGCCCTGTGCCTGTCCCCTACTCATTACTCATGCAGTGCAGGCCTGAGATCACCTATTATAAAATCACAGGCTGTGAGAGCGGGAAGGGGCTTAGTGATCTTCTGGTCCAGCTCCGCGGTGTATTAAAGGGGCTGCATCCCAGACGAGTCAGCACACAGACTGGTTCCTTTATAACAGAGGAAAAGGAGCCAGGACTCACAAAGAATGCAAAGAAAAGAAACAATGGCACGGACCCCAGCATTTGAAGCACCCAAGCCACTGCTGAACGGCAGGGCTCTATTTTTAGCTCAACTTTCCTGAAAAGGACCCCTGCTTCCCCTTTTCTAGAATGCCCCGGCATCCTCTCCAACAGTTTTGTCTTCCCCTCTCCTCCAAAGGTGGCTGTGAAGACTCTGTCTAGGAAACTGAAGTTCATTTCACAGAACAGAAAAAGAACCATCCTACCGGGCAGGGGACCATACGTCCCCGTGTGCCCAGAAATGGCCCAGCTGACATGGTTGCCTTGGCATAATTACTAGAATTCCTCTTCTCCCATAAAGGTATCTAGGTTTGGATGATGAATTATACTGTAACCTTTCTTCTGGGTATGCTATTCCCAGGGAGAACAAAGCTCCAGGCCTGGCATGCTTCTGCAGAGCACAGTAAGCCACAGACCTGAAAGTTAAGCTCATGCGTAATTATGCCTCATTTGGCCCCTGCTGGAGATGCGCCAGCTGACCGAAATTCTGCCCACTGGAAATGACTGGACGCCGATGAAGGGAAACTCAGAACTGGGCACACACGCTCTCATCTTGTGACTCGAGGGTCTCAACAGTGAGGTTATTGGCACAGACCATGGGAAAACCTGCTCTCAATCTGACCCATGAAGTGAGTTACACAACAACTTCCAATCCAAATGCATTCCATCCTCCAACTCCTGACACCAGCACACGTGAAAAAGTCCTATTTCCATGTGGCACACAAGCACTGACCCACAAGGTCTAAATGGCTGGATGAAGCCCATAGGCTTGGGAAGAAGGGAGCAGAAAAGCCAGGCCAGCAAGCTGATTCACTGGCAATTCATTTCATCCCACCAACAGTCTCTACACCAGACGATATTATCCCAAGTCAGCGAAGTCCAGATGGGGAAGAGCTTCTTACCTCACAAACAGAAGCAGTAATGTGGGTGGGGTCCCCCCATTTTTAATGATTACAGGTCTAAGAGAAATGAAAACTACAGAGTAGGAAACATAGTTCTACTTAAAACAACTGTTAACAATGTGATGTACCTCCCTCCAGTCCTTTCCCCCACAGGAGTTAAGTTCTAAATTCGCCACAGTGTATACTGCTTTCTCACTTTATTTTCTAAGCACTTCTCCACATCATTCAAAACTAGTTTAAGTTTTCTGTGGTTCTCCAATGGCAACATTAACAGCTGTCTGCTATTCAGACTTCAAAAGTTTATGTGTAACAGAAGGTAGTAAATAAAGAGGATGGAGAAGAAAAAGGAAACTGAAGCAATAAAATTTTAATGAAGGATCCATCTCTCTAAACAGTCTTGGCCACCAGGGTTATGAGTTTCAAACCTCTCCTTGAATTCTGCTGGAGTCAGTCAAGAGGCTTGCCCTGAGCTAGGACAAGCTCCAGATGGATCAAATACAGGGGAAGAAATAGCAAGGCAGGCATGGGCTTGGAGTCACTGCAGATGAGAAGGAATGCTCAGGAGGAAGAAGAAAAAACGGTCCAACTGTCTGTGCCTCTTCAGTGTCTAAGAATCCTTGCCTTCATGGCTGTCAGGACACTCCATCCACTCTGCTCTCCTTCCCTCTAATCAGTCCTGCATGCATGGGATTGAGGCATATCAATCCCGGGCTTCAGTTCACACTATCTCCTCTTCTGGAATGCTCCTTTCTCCACCCACTGAGCACGCTCTACGTGCCAGGTACTGTGCTAAGTGCTTTACATTTGCATCCCATTTCGTTCTCATGATGCCATCAGATAGGTACCACTACTTCATCCCTTCATTCTGCGGGAGGGGAAACCAGAGCTGAATGGTAGTAAGTGACAGAACCAGGGCTCTGAGACACTGCCATCTCCCCCATCAGAAGGTCAGCTCTCTGAGAGCAGAGACCAGGCCAAGGGGCTCATTTGTCAACTGACCACTTCACTTACATCTCACTTTCTTCCTAAAAGTATCTGAGCGGGTTAACAAAGATAGATATGTGGGGGGCAGAGGGGGAATGTATAAATACAAAGAAATGAAATTAGGTAAAGGAAACAAAAGCAGACAAGAACAATGAAGGCAGAGGGATATAAATACACCAAAAACAATGTGTAAGCCCTTCACAAAAGTCTACAGATAAGCTCTAAATTTGTACTTCTGACCTTTTATCAGTCTGAGCAAAAAACAGAAAGTGGCTATTTGTAAACCTGTTATGGATTTACGGCAGAAAGTCCTGTTGCCATAAAAATTATGTCGGAAACAATGTATGTTTCAGCCATCCAGCCTGATCAAAGGACTTCTAAACGAGCCTATTCTCTGCTTAACTGTTGGCTAAACCTGCATGCACCGCAAGGTGAATTTGACAGAAACATCTCTAAGAAGAACCACACACTTCCCGATTCTCTTCTTCAGAATGCGCTGAACAGGTTTTAAGTCACTGCGAGAGGATTTAAATGATCATTATGTAGTGCTGGCTCCTAAACAGTGCCACGATTACTGCTGTCTTTCTCTCACTAGGTAGTGCCCATCCAGGCACCATCGCCTTCTGATGCCTCCAGATCCTTTCTTTGATCTCCGCTGCTTCTACACTTTTCCTTTGTTCATCTGTTTTCGTGATGATATCTCAGCTTTGGTGATGCCCAAGCATGGACTTGACAGCAGGCACTAGCCAACCCCACTAACTCCCTGCCTCTCCCCGGCCATATGCATCACTGGTTTTTTGTTTGTTTACTTTTCTGTTTGCTTTGTTTTGTTTTGGCCGTGCCATGCTTGTGGGATCTTAGTTCCCCGACCAGGGATTGAACCTGGGATTCACCACAGCAGTGAATCCTGGGAATTCCCTATACATCACTGTTCATGACCAGCTAAAGTCACTGTGCTAAAAAGTTCAGATGTCTGAAATTCTTCCTTTGCCCAAATTTAATGGCTATACTGCGTTGCACGGTATCCCCCCCCAAATTCATGTCTGCCCGGAATCTCACAATGTGAACTTATTTGGAAATGGGGTCTTTGCAGATGCAAGAAATTAAAATGAAGTCACAATAGATTAGGGTGGCCCCTAACCCAATGACTTATAAGAAGAAAAAACACCCAGGGATAACACCATATGACCATGGAGGCAGATACTGGACTGATACACCTAAAAGCCAAGCAACTCTAACGACTACCAGCAACAAGCATAAGCTAGAAAGAGGCAGGGAAGGACCTCCCAGCAGAGCCTTCAGAGAGAGTGTAGCCCAGCCAACACCCTGATTTTGGACTTCTAGCCTAGAGAATGTGGGAGAATAAATGTCTCTTATATTAAGCCACACAGTTTGTTTTAATTTGTTACAAAAGGAAACTAGTACAATGGCGAAAATGCTTTACCCAGAAGACATAGTACCAAGTACACAAAACTGACTTTTTAACTTGTATCCAACAGGTACAGCAGGCACAAGGTCTGTAGTCACACTGCCTGGGTTCAAATCCTAACGCTGCCACTTACTAGCTGTGGGCCCTTGGGCAGTTACTTAACCTCTCTGTACCTCAGTTTTCCCACCTATAAAATGGCGATAATATTACCAATCTCAGAAAGTTGTCATAAGGATTAAACTGGGTGATTCATATAAAGTGCTCAGAGCCGCGCCTGGCACCTATAAGCACTATATATTTGTTATCATCAGCATCATCAGAGGTTAAACCGACAGAAAAAGGTAGGAACCAGTCCCTTCTTCTTAGAATTGTGTATACAATGCCCACCTCTCGTGGTCCTGTCCCCTCCTAGCAGGCACGAAAAACCATGGGATGTCTCTCCCAGGGCTGCGCAGAGACCAGGGTTAAGATCAGGATCCTCCAGTGAAATAGGATTGTCCCGGTTTCAATACTTCCAGGCTATTCTGCAGAGCCTAACCCTAACCCTCTTGTTAAATAATCCTAGGAACTCCACAAGTGATACTCAGCACGCATTCCAAACTAATCATTAAGAGACAACAACCTGGTTACACAGAACTAGACTGCTGATCCTGTAATGCTCATTTCCAACCAGGGAGCCGAAGGATGACCAGTCTTCCAAAACAGCAGGTTGTCTAGTCCTGGCTCCACCTAAGCCAGGGACAATGAAGCCAGAATCCTCCAAACACACTTTCTTACTCTGGACTCCATGGCCCCAGCAGTGTATAAAAATGACCAACACTCACCCTTAGGAAATGGCTTCCCCTTACTTTCAGTCCACAGTTGTTCTAGAGCCCTTGCTCTCACAGGGTCCTGCCACCTTCTGCTCTGGGTAAAAGTCACCACGTTAGAAGCCTCTGTCTGCCAGCCACAAGACAGCCAAATGGAGACACCAAGTCTAGTACAACTCAAGAACTCATTCTAAAAATATCAGCATTCCAAATAATACTTCCAAGGATGACTGGAATTATCTAACTAGCATCACTGAAATTGATGAGAGATATATTAATACCTTGCACTGAGTGCCTTCTCGGCATTAGACACAGCATTTTTATGTAGAGTAATTCATTCAGTTCTAACTACTATTATTATCCCCATTTTACTGTTGAACAGCATGAATCAGGGAAGTTATGATTTTGCCCCAGGTCACACAGCTAATACAGTTGATCCTTGAACATGGGAGTCAGAGGCATCGACCTTCTGCAGTCAAAGATCCATATGTAACTTACAGGCGGTCCCTCCGTATCCACGGAGTCAACCAACCGAGGATAATGTAGTACTGTAATATTTACTACCGAAAAACATACACGTGGACCTGAGCAGGTCAAACACATGTTTTCAAGGGTTACCTGTATTTGGAGGAGCCAGCTTACCAAATGAAAACAATACTCAAAATCCTATATACCCGGGACTTCCCTGGTGGCGCAGTGGTTAAGAATCTGCCTGTCAATGCAGGGGACACGGGTTTGAGCCCTGGTCCGGGAAGATCCCACATGCCACGGAGCAACTAAGCCCACGCGCCACAACTACTGAAGCCTGTGCGCCTAGAGCCCGTGCTCCACAACAAGAGAAGCCACCGCAATGAGAAGCCCATGCACAACAAAGAGTAGACCCGGCTCGCCACAACTAGAGAAAGCCTGCACACAGCAACGAAGACCCAATGCAGCCAAAGGTAAATAAATAAAATAAATAAATTTATATATTAAAAAAAAATCCTCTACACCCCAGAGACGCAACCAGTTACCTCCCTTTGCACTACTTACAGAGTCCAAAGGCAACAACCTCTTGTCTATGGAGTAATACTATTTAAATGATCAACCAAAAGCTAAAACTCTCTTAAAGGTTATGCATAATGTAAATGAAATGCTACATGCTAACCCTTGTCCTGCATCCCACCCGGGGTTGCAAAGAAGTAAATCTTGCCACATCTAGACATTGGTCTTTATCCCCTATGAAGAAGAGGGATCCACACATGCCCTTGGGGTGGTCATCTGAACAGGAGCCCAGAGGCCTGCATTCTGAGTTCTCCCTTGAACTCAAAGATATTTTACTCTTCTGAGGCTTCCATTCACTTAATTGAAAAGGGAGAGATGTGGGGCAATTCCCTCCAAATTAAACATAGAATTACCATACAATCGAGCAATCCCATTTCTGGGTATACATGCAAAAGAAGGAAACTTTTGTTCATAGGTACATACTTGTACACCTATGTTCATAGCAGTATTATTTGCAAGAGCCAAAAGGGAAACTACCCAGGCTGTCCATCAACAGACAAATAAACAAAATATGGTATATATGTACGAGAATATTATTCAGCCTTAAAATGGAAGGAAATTCTAATATATGGTACAACTTGGATGAATCTCGAGGACACTAAACTAAGTGAAGCAAGCCACTCACAAAAGGACAAATACTGTCTGGCTCCACTCATACGATGTATCTAGGGTAGTCAAAAGCAGAGAAAGACAGAGAAAGAAGGGTGGGTTGCAGGCAATGGGAGGAGGGGGGAACGGGGAGCTATTGCTGAATGGATACAGTGTCAGTTTGAGAAGATGAAAACGTTCTGGAGATGGATGGTGGTGATGGTTGCACAAAAATGTGAACGCACTTAACGCTACTGCACTTACACTTAAGAATGGTTAAAATGGTAAACTTGATGCTCTGTACTTTACGACAAACACGTGTACACGCAGAGAAAGGGGTTTTAACTAATTCAATGAATTTCAAACCTTGGCCGCACACTGGAATCTCCTATGGAGATTTCTTAAAATATCTATTCATCACTGGTAGTAACACGTTGGACATGGTGGACTTCTGATGTGATGTACTGGGAGGAAACGTCGTCACTCATGAGGCTTTCATGCCAAGAAATGCACCTGGGCTTCTTAGGGGATTCAATGTCATTGAATTAAAAGGGAGTGGAAGCACTGTTCCAGCCTGGGCAAGACTGAGGGGGGCATAACAGCCAAAGGCAATATGAGACACTTGACTGGATGCTGGATCCAAAAAAATGGCTATAAAGTACAGTTGAGGAAGATCTTAGTGTAGAATTTAAAAGTGGATGGTAGACTTGAACGCACGGTACCAGTGGTACGGAAGATGGGGTTGTGGAGGAGAGTATCCTTGTTGTTGGCCTGTGAGATGTGTGAAGTATTGAGGGCTAAGCTGTCAAAGTCTCTGCAGATGCAACGGTGCAGCAGGATGTTAACAGTTGGTGAAGCTAAGTGAAAGGCATGGACATTCCAAGTATCGTTCTTTGTGGTTTTGAGGGTTCAAAATTTTTTTAAGTAAATCAAAATAAAACAAAATAAAAATGTTTATGCCAGAGCTCTACCCCCAAACAAATAAACAGAACATCTCGGGGCTGGGATCCAGGGAATCAGTGTTTTCTTTGTGAAGCTCCCCTGGAGATTATAATGGGCAGTCAGGTTGACAACTAGGAATTAAAAGAGCTCTAAACCGAGATGTGATATTACGGCGTGTATAACAGCCAAAGATGTGCAATTAACCTAAGAGGGTGGCCCACTGTTGATACCCGGCGGCCCTGGGAAATTTCTTCAGTCCCAAATGATCCCAGCTGCCCTACCTTCCACCCTTCCCTTACTTTTCTTAAAAATAAGCCACAACATTTCAAATTTGTAAAGAAATGAGCTCTATCAACAGACTAGGAAACAAGTGGCTCCCAAGCTTTATTGTCCCCCCTCATTGTAGATTTCCCATGTCTCATAAAATAGTTTCCCTTTAAGAAACATTCTCCTATAGCAGAGGTCTCAAAGACACTCTTGAAATGTCTTTTCAACTTTGAGGCACCTACTATTCCCTTATGTTTTCATTATTTACACTGCCTAGTAAGACAAATGTTTAGATAGATAAGGAAGAATCTGGCCAAAGATTACACACTAGGATTTAGAAAATTTATATCTCAAACATATTGCTACCCAAAGCAAAAATTTGCTTTTCAAACTGGAGAAGGAAGGGGGGGAAAAAGCCTCATTTCAAACATGGGTCCAAAAACAGCCTATGTCATAAAACTGAAGTGGCACTGCCTTTGAGGTAGGCGATAGAGTGATGAGCCCTTTTCAACACTAATAGGACTACCTGAAAGAGGTATTCATGTAAGCAGCTAAATTACCCCACACCACCCATATATAACACTTGAACAGTTTTCAGAGCAATCTCCAGTACCTCACACCCCTTTTGAGGTAAACATAAACCCACTTCTCAAATGTGTAGACGGAAGCTCAGAGAAGCCATACCCCATGCCATACAGTAAGTGGCACCTCCACCTAAGCCCTCAGATGCTAGACACTGCCCTTGCCATCACAGTGCCCCATGACTCTCATCCCTCCAGGGTGACAACACTTCCATTCCAGCTACCTCAGTTTTACAACATAATTCAGGGGATGATGGCAGCTTCCAAGGGGGAGACTCACCTTGCTCTGTCTGTGTACTGTTCACAAATGTTTTCCTCCCCATTTGAGTGGTGAAAGTAGCAAATGCCATCTCCAGCTCAGGGACACTCCGAAGCTTCTTATCCATTTTATATAAGGCTCTGCTCACACTTTACCGAAGGCATTTAGTCTACAAGCCCCGGGTAACTTCCATCATACACATAGCATCCAGCACGTCTTGTTGAATAAAAAAATAATGAGTGGTCTACCTCGGTGAGGCTCTTGAGAGTTCTCCTGAGTCAGGAGAATAATTCCTTGCTTTTATGTCAACCACCTTTATTTCACTGTGAACACTATTTCTTGATCCATTGCCTTTTACAAGTCAGCTTCCCACACACTTTCCCTTCACAAATTTTAAAAACTTTGATTAGCTACTGCCCACCTGGGATTTTTGCCTATCACCGCTCCCTACTTCACCTTGCTTATCTTTATGGTTTTCATCCAACCTCTCATCATCTCGATCCCAACTACAACAGCTTAACTAGAGCATCCTGGACCTCTCAACACTTTAGCCTTTCAATCTCTGTCTCTCACACAACCATGTGCGCAGGTACACGCACGCACACACGCGCGCGCGCGCGCACACACACACACACACACACACACACACACACACACCCTAGAAAATTAGATCTCCACTGAATCCTTCCCATAATAACAGACCTGTTTTCCAGACTCTAATTTTTTCAAGGCAAAGTTCATAGCTAACCATAACTTTGTATCTTGAGTAGTAAAGGGTAACTGTTCTAACTTTTCTAAGTATAAAACCATTTTTGAAGCAACTGACAAAGGATTAATCTCCAAAATTTAAAAGCATCTCACGCAGCTCAATATCAAAAAAACAAACAACCCAATCCAAAAGTGGGCAGAAGACCTAAATAGACATTTCCCCAAAGAAGATATACAGATTGCCAACAAACACATGAAAGAATGCTCAACATCACTAATCATTAGAGAAATGCAAATCAAAACTACAATGAGGTATCACCTCACACCAGTCAGAATGGCCATCATCAAAAAATCTACAAACAATAAATGCTGGAGAGGGTGTGGAGAAAAGGGAACACTCTTGCACTGCTGGTGGGAATGTGAATTGGTACAGCCACTATGGAGAACAGTATGGAGGTTCCTTAAAAAACTACAAATAGAACTACCATATGACCCAGCAATCCCACTACTGGGCATATATCCTGAGAAAACCATGATTCAAAAAGAGTCATGTACCAAAATGTTCATTGCAGCTCTATTTACAATAGCCCGGAGATGGAAACAACCTAAGTGCCCATCATTGGATGAATGGATAAAGAAGATGTGGCACATATATACAATGGAATATTACTCAGCCATAAAAAGAAATGAAATTGAGTTATTTGTAGTGAGGTGGATGGACCTAGAGTCTGTCATACAGAGTGAAGTAAGTCAGAAAGAGAAAGACAAATACCGTATGCTAACACATATATATGGAATTTAAGAAAAAAAAATGTCATGAAGAACCTAGGGGTAAGACAGGAATAAAGACACAGACCTACTAGAGAATGGACTTGAGGATATGGGGAGGGGGAAGGGTAAGCTGTGACAAAGCGAGAGAGAGGCATGGACATATATACACTACCAAATGTAATGTAGATAGCTAGTGGGAAGCAGCCACATAGCACAGGGAGATCAGCTCAGTGCTTTGTAACCGCCTGGAGGGGTGGGATAGGGAGGGAGACGCAAGAGGGAAGAGATATGGGAACATATGTATATGTAGAACTGATTCACTTTGTTATAAAGCAGAAACTAACACAGCATTGTAAAGCAATTATACTCTAATAAAGATGTGGAAAAAAAAAATCTCATTACCTAGAAAGAACTACTGCTGACATGTTGAATGACTTATAATGCCAGACACTGGGGATACAGCAGTGACCAAAAGACACAGTTGTGACCCTCATGGATTTTATTGCTGTTCTATTTTATCCATGTTATTCTCAGAGTCATCAATGTAGTACAATTTTTAATAAATTTATTTTTATTATTTATTATTTTTGGCTATGTTGGGTCTTTGCTGCTGCGCATGGGCTTTCTCTAATTGTGGTGAGCGGGGGGCTACTCTTCATTGCGGTGCATGGGCTTCTCGTTGGGGTGGCTTCACTTGTTGCAGAGCATGGGCCCGAAGAGCGTGGGCTTCAGTAGTTGTGGCACGTGGGCTCAGGAGTTATGGCATGTGGTCTCAGTAGTTGTGGCTCACAAGCTCTAGAGCGCAGGCTCGGTAGTTGTGGCACATGGGCTTAGCTGCTCCATGGCATGTGGGTTCTTCCTGGACCAGGGCTCGAACCCGTGTCCCCTGCATTGGCAGGCGGATTCTTAACCACTGTGCCACCAGGGAAGTCCCAATGTAGTACAATATTTTTCAAAACACATTTGCTCTATTTTTTGAAAGGTAATACATGGTAAAAACAATTCAAATAATATTCTCACCCTTGCCCTCAGTCTCTCTCCCCAAAGGTAACCTCTAAAAAGATGTTTGCATAACCTTCTAGAGATATTCATGAGTACATAGGTTAAGTCTATCTTCCCTGTTTGGTTGCTGGATTTTGTCTGTCCTACTCAACAGATCCAAGGTACACATTTTCAAAGATTTCAAAACCACTACACAGAAGCACATTATAAGTTCCATCTCTTTCTCAGAGTTCACCTAATCACATGTGCAAAGTTAACAACCGGAGTCTACTTTGAAGAATAATACATAAGCACAATCCTCCAAACTGTTGGTCAATTCAAACCGACAACAGCATATATTCTATTGCAGAACTGAGGAGGAAAGCTCTGAAACTGTCCCCAGGATCAGCGCCAAAGCAAGGAAAGGACTCATGTGTCCCTAGTTCTCATGGACAGATAACTGTATCTTTATACATTCTCTTTATTTTTTTATATATTTTAAATTTTATGACTTTAAATACTACAACTGAATCTTTAAAAAAAAAACTGAGGGAGGGAGGGGGAAGAGGCCTTAAAAAAGCATAAAGGAAATAAAAATGGACAAGGATTAAGGCAGTATGGTATAGATTTCAGGTAATTTTAAGAACTGGATAATTTTAATCTAGAAAGAAGGCCTCATTCTTTTTAAATGAATATGTTTTCCTTTGGAAAATAAAAACCATTAGTAGAAACAGAATGGAAGTGAGGGCCTATCTGTGTTAGCTATGTAATGACCATTTCTCGGAAACACTTCCTAAGAGCGCAGTATGAGTAAGGCTCTGGATTGGATACGGGGGGAGCAGAGGTTAGGGGGTGGGTGAACGGAGAACTCTTATTCCGTGAGGCTGACGATGTGACTGACATCTTGCCGGGTCCCTTACCCCAACCCTGCGAAGCCTGCTCGGTCAGCCCAGGGCCGAGGCAAAGAATGTGGAAGCGATCGACATACCCAGGGACCCAGGTAGGAACCAGCCAAGTCTGGCTGACCCCAGTGCTCCCTTCTGGGGGAGATGAGGAGTAGAAGGGTCGATAGGAAACATTTGTATGAAACTTCCTGGAACAAACAAAACAAAACCCTGGTAGAAGAAAGGGGGAAGAGCAGAATGAATGAGTAATCTGAACGTGGGGACACAAGAAGCAGTGAAGATTCTCTACATCCTATGGCTCCAATATCCCAATTATTCCTCTAAGTTGAGCTTCACTGGCCCATGAACCTAAAGTTTCACTATCTTTCTAGAGGCAGTAAGGGATCCTGAGGGACGTCAAATGAACCCAGCACACTTCCTCCTCCTCTTGCCCAACCCCCTTCTAAATCCCCACAGTACCAGGTTGACCAGAAGGTAGGACGACGCTCTCATCAAAGCCAAACTCCACAATCTGAATTAGGCATGAAGATTAACACTTATTTCAAGCAGCTCCTTCCTATCTCGATAGTGTCACAAACCCTTGGGCTTTCAAACCAGCTGCAGCAGCTATGATCAACTCAACCCTGAAATGAGACAACAGGTTGCTTATTAACTGCAGAATAATTCCTCACTCAGGTATGCTAGTGACAATTCCGCAACCACTTTTAAGATGATAAAACAATGCAGCACAGAAATCCAACCCACCATCCAACTTTATTTGTTAACAGTCAGCAAAAGAACATGTTAGTTGGGTTTTTTTTTAAGTATACATGAACAAGAATTTGATCTCCACCCAAACTGATAGACTGACTCCACTTCCACATAGATAACTATTTTCCCGTTGAGTATATACGTTCAAGAAAGCGTGGGATGTTTATGTCAATTATATCTCAATTTAAAAAACATATACGGGGCCAAGTTTTAAATCCACTTCCTATTAAAGTGAGAAGAGGGCAAGGAGGTGGGGAGACAGGCAAGGGGCAGCAGAGATGAGGGCAATACTACTGCCACCCCTCCCCCACCAGTCAAGTGCAGGCACTATGGAGACACATTCTGAATGTGCATTGAATCATTTAACCCTCTGAGCATGCACTTTCCCATCTACACTTTAGAGGGGTGGAAACGGAAGCACAGAGAAATTAAAATAACTTGCCTAGGTTCCACAGAGGGTGAAAGCAAATTTAACTCAACATTAAATATTTGCCTGGCAGTCAAACTCTTGAGATTATCTGTAATTTAACAGATAATAGAAACAAGTTCCTCATTCAGACCAACAGTGCAGTGCTGACACTTTAAGCAAAATCTGTCACAACAGCAAATATTGACTGAGTGTCTTCCAGGTACCAGGGTTCCAGGTTACCAGCTAGGTACCGAACCTAAGCATTCCTTAAGTGTCTCAAACATCTGTTGCTTCAGTCACATGCAAATCAAGTCCATTTATATGAAGATGACTAAGGATCTGCCTTAACATTATGTAAGACTGAGTTCATACTGGCAATAAAATGAGAAGTGAGCCAAAATTATCAGGAACTAATCTGCCTTAATGTGCAAAAAATGATATAAAAATGTACTTCTTTAGAGATTCAGGAGTAATGGAAAAAGCAGAACAATTCAAAGTCCTCTTTGGGGATCCTAAGCAAAAAAATCAGAGGAATGTCCTCCTATCTTTAATCAATAGAAAAATAAACAGATCAGTAGTTTTCTGTAATGTGGGCATGACCTAGGTGCACTAATTCCTATCAGATAGTATCTCTGCTAACATACTCAACTGCTCTCAAAGTTGTGAATGAATGAAGAACACATGAAGTTGTCCTGGATAAAAAAAAATGGAGGGAAGAGACAACTTTCAACCCTTACTGTCCAGGCCCCGCCCTGCGAGGATTAAAGTCCAGAATGGCCAGGATTGGGACCTTCCTTATTCCACAAACAGGTTCCCCAGCTCACTCAGCCTTCCCAATGGCTCCAAGGAGCACCACCTTCCCCTAGAGATCCTTGGGGAGTTGATGTCACTTAATCCCTAGTTAGTGGAGATTTGGCACTTTATCTTCTAAATCACATTTGTTTCCCAGAAGGGAGAAAAGCAACCTTAATGCCATACCGAAACAGATCCTATAAAATAAACACAAACCTGTACAGAAATCAATGCCAGGGTTTGTATGCCATGCGTGTGTGTGCTCAAATCAAACACACAAGGCATACTGTAAATAAAGCATTTGGTAACGTGCTCACGTGTTTTTACTTACATGACAAAAACTTGCAAGCACTGTGGAGAGGGTAATCTGTGTATTAGGGATGCTTTTTCACCCTTGCACTAGAGCAGTGCATCAGAAGCCCTTGTAGGACCCCCACACACACACTGCCCGGCTCAGGAGGTCTGGGTGGGGCAGGGGATTCGCCTTTCCAACAGGTTCCCAGGTGATGCTCTACAGCCCTTGCTGCTCCAGGAACTGCTCCAGCAAAGCCACTGCACTGACCGGAGAAACAGCTGTCAGTGCCTTTGGTCACCTTGGAAAGAAGGGCCATGCACAACCCATGACTGTAAAGTTAAGGGAGAGTCCAGTGAGAGTGTAGTCAAATCTGAGGACCTGCTAATGAACTGGAAACTCGGCATTAGCCACTTTCAACCAAACTGAGATGTTCTCCTGTGACTGCCCTAAATCTCCAGTGAAATTTGAGAAGTCAAAATTGTCATTAAGTAATGGAGAGTATAAGGAAAAAAAGAGGGAGAAGAAACCCTACCCCCTAGATAATTTCGCTGTCCTTGCCCTGCTGTAACTATACCATTTTTTTTTTTTAACCTGTTTTCAGGGAATTTACATTCTGAAATGGTTTGGAGTTAGCTGTCTGTCTCCCTGGCTGGAGCCTGTTAGGCTCCGGTGAGGGTCCAGACCTACCTCTCTTTGTATTCGTTGGATGCCACCAGTTCCAGAAGCATCATCATGATTTACTTCTAGCCTATCCCAAGTGGAACTATCTGGCAGAACTATCTGGCAGAACCAACCTGGCAGTAAAAAGAATTCCCCAACCTAGAAGCATGGTGAAGGGTCCTCTGAGCAACGAGAGAGAGGGCACCCCCCGATGCACACGTCCCCAAACCTCACCCACCCTCCTGCTCTTTCCAACCCCATGCATTCCAAGCACACCCACCCTTCCCACTTCATCAGGTCACTTGCCAATAAACTCTAATGAAAAGTTAAAAAAAAAAAAAAAAGACCTCTCAAAGAGCGAGATACTTCAGTGAGAGACTAGATTAAACTACTCTTAGGACAGCTCTGCCTTTTGTTGCCTACAAATAAAGGATTCCATGATAAATTCCCCTCTGGCTACACCTCCTTTCCACAGCACCTATCCACACCTCCTAAGCATCATCCCCACCAAAATACTCATGCAACGAATACACGGAACGCCTTTCAGTTTTCCCTCTGACCTCCCTCCAGGTCGTGGTCACAGCCTCCATGACGCCTTCGCATTTCCCCACCCAAATCCGTCACTCTCGTGTCTACACTTCCACAGAACTTGGAAGTACACTAGTAAAAGTATAAGCATTACTCTTCATCTTCCAGATTCTCTTATAAGCTGTAAAGCTGTAACCACCTCAGTCATTTTCCCTTCATCGGCAATGTGTTGTACATGTTAGGTGCTCAATTGATTGACGTCACTACAGTGTGTTTAGCACTATGTGCAAGGAACCACACCAGCCACTGTCACAGGAATGGAAAACACCATCCTTCAAGGTGTAAGAGAAACCCCAAGGCTACTCAGGCAGTTAACGGCCAAGTCAGGATTTCATAGGATCTACTCAACACCAAAGCTTTTGCCACTTCACTGACGCCATTCTGCCTTTCAAGGGAGAAAAACGAAATGGAACACTAAGGTGAAAAAGCTTCGGCTCACTGGTCAGTCAACCCACTGCAAACTTCCGCTTGATTTCTCATCAACCCTAGACTTTAAGGCATGGCCAGTATATGTAATAAAGTGTGTTTTACAAATTATCCTATTTGGAATCACTGGAGCATGCAGCTATATTATGGAAAAGCCTTTCATTTCAGTGCCTCACAATGAGATGGGATGTCTCTACATACACATAGAATGTTTTATTGAAGCCTAGATGTACTCTACAAAAAGCCCATGTATTCTTTCATACTTTTCCTTAGGGGTAAAACAACCAAATTAAACTCGAGAGAATACCACCCATCTTCTTTTAAAAGAGCACACTATCCAAATGGCTACAGGTTTCTGCAGTTTGATAAAATCAGGACAAACACCTGAAACAGAGAGAAAAGAGGGGCGAAGCCCCGTTTGATGAGTCAAGAGAGGCAAATGGCAACAGCCAGTGAGAAAAGGCTTCAGGGTCTGACAGCACTGGCTTCCAAACTCCCTCTGTCACCAGCTAGCTGTGGGGTTTTGAGACAGTATCAGGGGGTTTCAGCTTCGGGAAAACCCCTGGCCCTCTCAGAGGTCATAATAAGCAGGTGATAACAACAGCACGTGAAACACACAAGCACTTGGTAAATTCACCAACTTAAATTCCACACCCCATGCTTAAGTGCCTAACCTGTAGGACTTACCTGACTCAGATCAGAAGTTGAGTGGCCTTTGTTTCTCTTTTGATTACCGTGAAGACTTGGTAAGCATTAGATCTGCCTGTATACTAGCCTTTTAAATAAAATGAGCTGCTGAAAAGCTTATGGAGTGGAAGGTGAGGGGCAAAAGCAAACCAATGGTTCCCTAGAGGAAAAAAGGCGTTTGCTAACACCTTAAGCAACACTAAACTCTCCAACAAACTGGATATTACAAGCTTAAACTCTCCCAAACAAGTCATTTAGGCTAAGGGAATGTGTAATTAAAGTTAAAGGCATACTAAAATAACACTTTAGCTGGTGACCTGAAAGAACCTTTTGAAAAGCTCAACCAAAACATTAGTGCATGTAGGAGGGACTTGACTTTTTGTCTATTACAGATAGCATTGCAGGGCAACACGGCATACATCCCTCTGCCTCCAAAGGAAAGCACTGATAGACCGTTAGAGCCAAGCTGCCCTAAACACAGATGTATTCAATCCTGTGGTGTTTTTTTTTGTTTGTCTGTTTTTTTGCGGTACGCGGGCCTCTCACTGCTGTGGCCTCTCCCGTTGCGGAGCACAGGCTCCGGACGCGCAGGCTCAGCGGCCATGGCTCACGGGCCCAGCCGCTCTGCGGCATGTGGGACCCTCCCGGACCGGGGCACGAACCCGCGTCCCCTGCATCGGCAGGCGGACTCTCAACCACTGCGCCACCAGGGAAACCCTCAATCCTGTTTTACACACCTGAATTTAACAGTTCAGAACTTAAATTTCTAGTACTGGGAAAGGGATAAGAGGCTTAGTTGTGTTGACCACTGAAACACACCAGTTACCAGTTGATTCAGAAATCTCACCGTGCAGACCAGAGCATCAGTCAAAAGCTGAGAGCATCAGCCAGAACCTTCCCCTGCAACACACACATAAACACACCCATGCTGGGCTTATGCTACACTTTTAAAGAGAAGCAAATAGTGAAACACGTCATTTACAACGTTTCTCATGAAAGGAAAGAAGTTTTGCAGGGGGTAGAAAACCACAATTCCTGCCACAGACATATTGATTACTGACCCACAGGAGCCACTTAAATGCTGACTGGATCATCAGTGATGAGTGAAATCATCTACATCTAGTCACAAAGCCCCTCTTTGCTATCGCTCGTCTTTTTAACTCTCAAGTAACTGGAATAAAACTTTTGACAGATCATGGTGGCAACGTGTTTTCAGAACTCCTTTGGCAAATACATCACAGTTTGTTACAACAGCACAAAAATGATTTTTGAAATCATACCTATGCATAACTTTCAATTAAATTTAGTTTTGATCGTAGAAAGATACTCTTGTTGTAATATAATATTCTACTCACGTCTAAATTAGTATAGCAGCTTCACCGTTTCCGTTCTCCATATCTTCTCTGCAGAATTACACTAGTGAGCTAATATTTCCTCTTTGTTCTATAGTAACACCTCACAAAATAACTTCCAACAAGATGGCACATCACCTATTACACCAGACTCGTGAGAAAAGTTGGACGAGAATGTCCAAAAAAGGGGGCTATGTGCCGATGTGCAATGCTCTTCATGCTTGTGGGATCTGAATCTCCTAGATTGCCGCTTCTAAGAGCGCTCTAAAACTACAGGTGCATTCAATGAAAACCAAGCGCCACCACAGACGCTCACGCAGGGAAACAGATGGAAATGCCACATTAATGCACTGCAAGTTTGCCCAGCACACTGAACTAGTGAGGGACGACACACCAAACAGATCATGGTTTAAAATGTGATATCAAAACGCATTTTTAAATTCATACTCGCCTAGTTTCTACACATTGTGGCCATCTTATAATTTGACACAGTGAAGCTACCATACATTCTGGGAGCCTGACACATAAAGGACTTTCACCTGTCTGAAGATGGTTGACACCACTCTGGATGAGTACATCCCACCGCAAGGAACTCTGCCCTCTGTGTCGGTTAGGCAAAGTGCAAAGGCTAAGGCTGCAAAGGGCAGGGCAGGGTTACTTGTTAAATGCATTTCCCTAGAGTACAGAGGCTGCAGCTGACTCCTCAGGCTGCCTCCTCGCTGGCTGACACAGAAAAGGTCACCTGGGAAAATTAACTTCTCATCTCTGATACTCCATTCCAAGACTGGCGGGGAGGAAAGGGAGGGTGAGCACGTTGACTACTCCCCTTTATTAGGCAAGCCTGTGGCCCTCACAACCAGCCAGAACCACAAAACATGCAGCAGGGTTCACTATCTTAACCCAAACCTGGTACCCCTGCCACCAAGGCCAGCCTGGGCAAAAGATTAACCTGTGATCCGCCACAGGGATCACTGACAGGGCCAACGAGTGTGCCAACTTTCTGTTTGTTTTAAAGGAAATACTTCCTGACACATGTTTGGTAAAGACTCTGAACTCTGCACATGAAGCCATGTGGTTGGCTCTAATCTGGCTCTATCCACTCAAGATCCGCCAAAGCAACCTCTTTCCGAGGGTAGACCCTGGCTGGGTAATCGACACTACCTCATTCAAGTCACGCGGCTCCAACCGGATCCCGGGGAGCCCAGCGCCGCGTCCTGTCCCGGCTGCAATCCTCCCGCGCGCCGCACGGGGGGGATGGGCGAGGTGCCCCTTTCAGCCGCAGCAGGAAAGGGCTCCCACCTGTGGGGCCCAAACTGACTCTTGCGGCCCAGGTGAAGCCCGAGGGGGCGGGGTAGGAGGAAACACCGCCCCTTCCAGGAAAGCCGACGTTGCTAGTAGCAGAATGCGCGGGCACACTACTTGCGGAGCCCACCTGCAGCCACAGCAAACTTTGCTCCCCTTCTGAGTTGGAAGAAAAGGGTCCCTTACGCCACCCCCTGGCCCGAGCCGGCAACGTCCAGGAGCTCCGAGGGCTCCTCACCTGATACCCTTAAACGCCCAACTTGGTGTGTCCCAGGGCGCAGACCCAGCTCTGCCTCGCGCCACGGTGGGGTGTGCGGGGTAGAGGATTGGAGTGCCAGCTGGGGATTAGGAGTTTGTGGGGAGGGCGGGAGGACGCCGCTCACTAGCCTTTGCAACTCCAGCTCCCAACTTTGCCAGCCACCCAGCCGCTGCCCTCCGGTTCCTCCGCGGCGCGCACCCGGCTCCCTCGGTTTCTCCAACCCTCCCTTAGGGAGAGAGCTCCCCAAGGCCGGTGGAACCCCGCGCGCCCGGCGCACTTACAGCCGTAGCGGGGTCTCTGCAGGGACGGCTGCTCCTCGTGGGGCATCCTGCGCGGTTCCGGGGGCCCGCACGCGGCGCGCCCCCCGCGGCTCCCCTCGCTGGCCAGGCTCGCCGCTCCGCGCCCAGCCGGCGCGCTAGTATCCGGCCTCTCGCGGCCCTCCCCTGGCCGCCCCGAGATGGGCGCCCCGCTCGCTCGGTGCTCCCTCGTCAGCGCCCGCTGCCGCCGCCGCGCGCTGACACCGGAGCAAAAGTGAACTCTCCTCCCTCGCTCGCTCCGGGCCGCCGCCGCCGCCTCCCGGGCAGGTTTCCTTTCTCCTACGGCCCGGCCCCGTTATCCACCGCGGTGAGAGCGCGCGCCGCGGCGCAGCGACCTCTACCGCGCGCGGGGCGCAGCGCCCGGCCGCCTGGACCCGCCCCTGTCCGGCCCCGCGGCTGGAGGAAGGGGCTGCACGGGCCCTGGGCCGGGATCCCCTGCCACTGGGGCCCGCGGCCGCCCTGCCTGCTTTTTCACTTGTGGAGCGTTTAGAGGGTGGAAGTGAACCTCTGCGGAGAAGAGAAAGAAAAACCGCAGAAGACACAGCCAGCCCCAGCCGCCCAGGGTGTTGCTCAGTTACAGAAGGACAAACAGCGTGGTTCCTTTTCGTCTGGGGAGATTGCGCCTTGACTTTTTTTTTTCCTTTTTTCTTTTTTCCCCTCGAACGTTGCTTCTGTGACTCCTTGTCTACAAAATACCGGGTTCCCCTTTCATGACCAGAAACTGAGAGTGTGTGTTTGCTGGAGGGACAAGATAAACACTCGCCGAGCAACAACTCAAAACACAACTGCGAGTCATCCTCGGATCACCTTGGGCCCGCTGCCCTCCCCCAAGTACAGAACTGTCGCCCAGCCCAGCTGGGGTCGCACACCACAAAAACCTTTTCCGGCTTAGCTTTTAAGGAAATTAA
>NW_020175829.1:3016034-3074495 GCF_003031525.2 Neophocaena asiaeorientalis asiaeorientalis | reverse complement strand
GGGGGGGGGGGGGGGTTGTTTTGTTTTCATGCAGTCACCTGGAGCTGTTTTTCTCTTTGTGCCTCAGAGTGATAAGATCTGGAGGAATGTGGACTCTTCTAAACCCGTGTCCTCACCTGCTTGTCAAATGTGGAATGTGTGGGTTGCTAAATAAAATAATTGGCTGTCTAAATAAACTAATTGGAGTTATAAGAGATGATTTCGTTGGAGAAAAGGTGGCATAGTGACACTAACCATTTTGCAGTCTGCAAAGATAGAGGGTGGCCAGCTGGTTTCCATTTCACGTGGGAGCTGCAGTCCTTCTCAAACTTGTTGAAACTCAGATTCTGGGGGCCCACCCTCAGAGTTTCCAGTTCGGTTGGGTCTGGACTGGGGCTCATGAATCTGCATTTCTAACAAGTTCCCCTGTAATGTTAGAAAATAAGCACGAGGCATCTCAGCTGGACTCAGGGAAGTGTCTTCCCATGGGAGAGCAGGGAGGTTCTATCCCACTCCCCTGGTTGGAATGGGTTGAGTGGGCCTTTTCTCCCTTAAAAAGCAGATGCCTCGGGCTTCCCTGGTGGCGCAGTGGTTAAGAATCCTCCTGCCAATGCAGGGGACACGGGTTTGAGCCCTGGTCCGGGAAGATCCCACATGCCGCAGAGCAACTAAGTCCGTGCACCACAACTACTGAGCCTGCACACTAGAGCCCATGAGCCACAACTATTGAGCCCACGTGCCACAACGACTAAAGCTCGTGCACCTAGAGCCCATGCTCTGCAACAAGAGAAGCCACAGCAATGAGAAGCTCGCTCACCGCAAGGAAGAGTAGCCCCACTCGCCACAACTAGAGAAAGCCCGTGTGCAGCAACAAAGACCCAATGCAGCCAAAAATAAATAAATAAGCAGATGTCTCTTTTTATAAGAGCAATTCAAAGGTGAAATGGCCACATTTTGAGGCACAGCACCCTGTCAGTGTTCACTTAGACAGGGGCATGTTCAAGGGGAATTTCCTGTGTTTCTGGACATGTTGAATCAGATATCTCAAGTTCATTTCACCTCTATGATTCCATGTATTAAGAACTACAATTAAAGCTCACACATATCAATTTTCAGTATGAGTGTATGATTAAGGACCCAAATAAGTGGGTAGTTTAGGGAATTCCCTAGTGGTCCAGTGGTTAGGACTCTGGAGCTTCCACTGCAGGGGCCAGGGTTTGATCCCTGGTGAGGGAACTAAGATCCCACATGCTGTGCGGTGTAGATAAAAAAAAAGAAAAAAGAAAAAGTGCGTAGTCTATGTATTTAGAGGTGTTAGGAAAGTCACTGTAAACTGGAATGGTCAAGGAAGGTGATAGGGTTTGAACATACGGTTTGAGGTAGACCTTGAAGAAGAGTTGGAAGGAGAATGCCTACTCCTGGAGGACAGGCAAGGACAAGGGACAATGGAGTGGGGCATGAGGTTGGCTGAGGGTGGGAGATTTGAAGCTGGTATCAGATCATGGAGGACACTGAATATGGGCAAAGAGGACGGGATATTATCACAGAAGCATTTGAGAGCTCAAAGGTTTGGGGTACGGGAGCTGCACGATGCAAGGGAGTATAGGGAAGGGAACTCTTGCAGCAGGTTATAGGATGGATTTGAGTGGGGCAGCTGGAAGGTGCTGATACCTGGTGGAAGGGGCTCTGGCAGAAGCAGAAGAGGGAAGTAAGGAGAGCTTCAGTGAAGTTGATTGACACCAGTGTGATAAAGGGGTAGTTTTAATACAGACAAGTTGGTGTCATCGACACATATAGATATCACCAAATGTAATAAATAAAGTAAATATCTGTTAATGGTAGAAAGTGAAGGGTAAAGCAAAAATAGGTGGTCTGCAGGAGGGTAGTTCTAAGTTCATGTTCCAGCTGGTCAGCTCTTCTCTGAAGGCTCTGGGGAGGTTTTAAAACTCTGTCGTGGCTAATGTTTCTATGGAGAACTTAACACTAAGAAGAAATTGTAAAAGCAAATGCTCCTGATTTATTTTGCAAGTGCTGAAATGAATCTTTGGGATTTCAGTCTGCATTCACTGGGTAACTATCTCACAGATCACTTCTTTGCAGAATCTCAGAAAAGAAACTTGTCTGCAGAATTTGGGGCTATTTTTCTCTTAGGGTTGGACATTGGAGGGTGATTCAAATAAATGCAATGTGCCAGCTTACCTTGCCATCTGACTGTGCTTGCAGGAATATTAAAACAAAAACTGACACCGTCTAGTGAAAAATGTCTTTTTAATAAAGCAAGAAGTGTTTTTTCTTTAATGTAAAACAAAAGATGACACTGGAAAACTACTAGACCTGGTAAAACAATTTTTAAAGCAGTATTATTTTAAAAATGATTGTTTTCAGAGGTCTCTCTCCTTCTAACTAGTTGAAATGAGGTGTTTGACAAAACGCAATTTTGTTTTTATAACAATAACAGATTATTCATATCAAGAGCATCAAACAGGATTTTAAAAGTATGTTTGAGTAAAGATCTCGGCATGCACCATTCCATTCACCTTTGACATGATTTGGTCATTTTCCAATAATATCATGTTATTGATCATTTTTACATTTTTACCACAATAGTGACCAATGTGCTTTCAAAGCATCACCGAAAGAAGTGAGGCATGAGGAAGTGAAAGGAAAGAAATCATTAAAGCCTTTTTCAAAGTCCTAGGAGACTTTGGGTTGTTAACATTTTCTAACTCATTCCTGTCCCAGAAAAAGAGTGATGCTGAAAAGAAATCTGCATTTTATTGCCAAGGAGAGCTCTGTACCTAAAAAGGGAATCCTTACGGTCCAACATCAGCTTAAAAAACAAAAAAGAATCAGAACAGAAATAAACGTAGCGGTCAGTGTTTCAGTTCTCAAAAACAAAAGTCAGGTAGTAATGTCAGGGTAGAGGATAACTGTAGAACTGGTGGCCTCTACACACCATTTTATGGCCAGGGAAACAAAGAGGCACAGAGAAGTTGCATGATTTCCACAGCTAAGGAAGAATAGAGCCTTAGCAACATTCCAGGTCTCCTGAGAGCCTCTGCCCGTTGCTTTTTCTACAGTACATGTTTTTGTTTTTATATACATAAATTTTTTTTTCAGTGAAGTCCTTTTCCACTTCACTACAGCCTATAGCTTTGGACAACTTTCAAATATTTTGTCAATGTTAAATCGGCAAGCCTTCTTGGCAATCTTGCCTTTTTCTCTTTGCTCTAAAGTTCTAAACAAATCAAAGTTTGGAGAGACTGAACTTTAATTTTATTAAAAAAATAAAGCCATGCACAGTTCCATTATTATTTTTTCCATTTCACAGTTTAAGAAAGTTAGAACTTCAGTGACTCTGAGAAGATGATCCCCAGGGTAGCCTGGAAACGAGGAGGAAGAGAAAGCAGCATTGATTCTAGGTGGCCCCCTTCACTTTTTATCCCCTTTACTCTGCATTAACTTTCTCAATTGCATTTATCATCTAACATAACATACACTGGATTATTTGTTTATTGTTTGTCATCTCCCTCTAGAACATGAGCTTTCTGAGAGCTGGGACTTGGTCTAATTCTTCACTGCTGTGTGCCAGGACTTGCAGCAATGCCTGGAATATAGTAGCTGCTTAATTATTTTGTTATAATCACGAATTTACTAAATACAGGTATATACCAGGCACTATACTAGAAATAGTTGCAACTTCCAATCTGTAACAACTCTGTGAAGAACTTCTGGTTATTCTTTGGTTTGTTTGTCTGCGGTACGCAGGCCTCTCACTGTTGTGGCCTCTCTCGTTGCAGAGCACAGGCTCCGGACGCGCAGGCTCAGCAGCCATGGCTCACGGGCCCAGCCGCTCCGCGGCATGTGGGATCTTTCCGGACCGGGGCACGAACCCCTGTCCCCTGCATCGGCAGGCGGACTCTCAACCACTGCGCCACCAGGGAAGCCCCCCTGGTTATTCTTATTTAACAGTGAAGAAACCGACTCAAAAAGTCTCATAGGTATTACAGTAAAGGGCAGCGCTGAATTTACCTGAATCCAAACTTTTCTCCCAACACAAAAACCTGTCTCCTAGGGGTTTCCTTGGTGGTGCAGTGGTTGAGAATCTGCCTGCCAATGCAGGGGACAGGGGTTCGAGCCCTGGTCTGGGAGGATCCCACATGCCGCAGGGCAACTAGGCCCGTGAACCACAACTACTGAGCCTGCACGTCTGGAGCCTGTGCTCCGCAACAAGAGAGGCCGCAATAATGAGCGGCCCGCGCACCGCAATGAAGAGTGACCCCCACTTGCTGCAACTAGAGAAAGCCCTCACACAGAAACGAAGACCCAACACAGCCATAAATAAATAAATAAATTTTTTTTAAAAAATGGCAAAATTCCTTTAAAAAAACAAAAAAACCTGTCTCCTGTTTCAGGCTAATAAATTGAACTGTGCATTTCAACATGTCACCTTCTACTAAAATGCATGTTCCCTTCTCCCAGGCGAATGCTAAAGGAACTGCTATAAATGCCCCCAAATTACCATCATCTATTTGACATCACCAAGAACTAGGGACCTGGGGGTCCAGTTTGCGTCCAGGCAGTATTTCTGATTATAGTTTTCCTAACAATCCCCTGCATTTCCCTGTTGGTTTTCAGATAAGATCTGAAAGGGCTAAGGGTTCTACCACGTATCTGTAAAGTTGTCCTGAATCCATTTTTAAAAATTATTCATGATTTCCCATTAACTATGACTTCAAATATGCTTTATCTTATCTCAGATTGATCTGTCTTTAGCAGTAGCTCTTAATCCTAGCTTTAATTTTCTTTGCCTGACTCCTATACCCGTTTCTGGAACACTCTGTCTTAACTGGCAGATGAGAGGCAAATGAATTTCTAGCTGACCTTGGAGAGCTTGGATATTTTGAAAGAAGCTTGACTATCAGAGAATGAAAGTGAAGACACCCATTATGTTACCGACCTGGGCTCTTGGATTATTTAATCAATAGAAATTGGTAAGAGGCAATATGAGAAATTCAGGCAAGGTTTTATTGGGACTGGTGCTGCAGCAGGAGACAGCGAGAATGACAAACCAGTGCCCTTGCTCGCTTCCTAAGGAAGGTGTTCTAGTTCTTTTAAATGGGGTGAGGGTAGGGGAGGATTGGTGGGTCAGGTGGAAAAGGGTGGCTTGGGTGATCTGCCCAACCCCTTGGTGGTTCAGCGTGCAGGGATCATGCACAGTACCCTGCTTTTGCTCATGGCACCTCAGAAATGGCAGCTGGGTACTTCCCTGGTGGCACAGTGGTTAAGAATCTGCCTACCAATGCCAGGGACACGGGTTCGAGCCCTGGTCCGGGAAGATCCCACATGCTGCAGAGCAACTAAGCCCGTGCGCCACAACTACTGAAGCCTGCGCTCTAGAGCCCGTGAGCCACAACTACTGAGCCCGCGTGCCACAACTACTGAAGCCTGCGCTCTAGAGCCCGTGAGCCACAACTACTGAGCCCGTGTGCCACAACTACTAAAGCCCACCAGCCTAGAGCCCGTGCTCTGCAACGAGAAAAGCCACTGCAATGAGAAGTCCGTGCACTGCAACGAAGAGTAGCCCCTGCTTGTCGCAACTAGAGAAAGCCTGCGCACAGCAACAAAGACCTGATGCAGCCATAATTAATTAATTAAAACGTTAAAATCTCTCTCTCTCTGGAATGCTTTTCAAAATATTTTTTAAAAGGAAACAAGCATTCTGTTAGTATAGTCAAATAGATGTAATGGTTTTGTTGGTTTACTAGTGTTTTAAATTCAGATTCATCTAATTTTCTTGACTAAGGCAAATCTACATTATTTCAAAACAAAGTCTCACTGAGATAAACACACTGATGGTGGCAATCTGAATATGCAAACATACAAAGCTTTCTAGAAAGATGCTTACTATCTGGGGAAGGGATTGTGGCTTCTACCCCAAAACTCAGCTGCCCCCTAAGGGGCTGCTGGGACCCATTTCCTGATGACCAGTTTCTCCATTTGGGGACTGGTTAGTGACTCCTGGTCCTCCTGTTAAAACTCAACAAGGGATAGCTCTTCACTTCATGAATAGGGGGAGGGTTGCCCCTAGGTCCGGTCTGTTGTGTAAACAGAAATTGCCACACTTTCACAAAGCACTGCTTAAATATTTTGGTGGGGCCCCCTCCACTTTAAAGCTTTTTTTTGGGGGGGGGGTAGCCAACCAGCTGCGACAGGTCAGTTACTCAGCTTGTTAAGGGTTAACTTTACATCTGGATCTGGTCAACCTGAGGACAAGTGTAAAAACCAATAGAGAACCAAGGAATACCATAGCAAGGGAGACAATATCACCAGTGCCTGCCTTTTGTCATACTATAAATACAACTGTCACCTCAAACTCAACAGGTAAAAAATCAGAACCCACCAATTCCACATGTCTCCCACCTACCAATGGATCTTTCCTCTGACTGCCATACTCTGTTAATACAAACATTTCCAATCACTTAGACTTTTTAAAAAAATTAATTTATTTTATTTATTTATTTTTGGCTGCATTGGGTCTTTGTTGTTGCACGCAGGCTTTCTCTAGTTGCAGTGAGCCGGGGCTACTCTTCGTTGCATTGCACGGGCTTCTCATTGCAGTGCTTCTCTTGTTGCGGAGCACAAGCTCTAGGCACAAGAGCTTCAGTAGTTGTGGCGCACGGGCTTAGTTGCTCCGTGGAATGTGGGAACTTCCCGGACTAGGGATCGAACCCATGTCCCTGCATTGGCAGGCGGATTCTCAACCAGTGCACCACCAGGGAAGCCCCTCACTTAGATTTTTGATGTTTCGATCTCAATCTTTTTGGATTCCTCCAGGATCATGCCTCAGCATCCAGTCAGCCATTAAGACTTGGTGGTTGGTTTTTTGTTGTTTTTTTGTGTGCGTGTGTGAATATCTCTGTTGTTTGTTAATGTCTCTTCATTCTTCTTTGTTCTCATCATCACCACTACCACTCCACTCTGGTGCAATCTCTCACTTGGGCTGTGTCAATGGCTAGTCCTGCGCTGGTTTTTTACTTCTTGCAATTTAACTTCATTTTTTCCTCCTCTAAATTCCTGTATCAAATATCCTGTATCAAAGGCTCCTTTGAGCCTTTAGCAAATGCTACTTTAGTCGCTATTTATGTTTCTATTGTTCTCTTGACTAAAAAAAAATAATAAAATGTTAGCACTTGGAGTACCCAGATTTCTACTTTAGTTCCCAGATAGTAAATAAAAGAAGTAACCCCAGAGGGTCGAAGATAGCAGTGTGGAAAGTTATAGCTGTTGAAAGTCTGCTGATTTTTCACGTGTTTAATTCCAAGCTAAGATTTTCTTCCTAGAGACTTTGAAAGTCTAAAAATTGAGCGCTTTCATGGAATTGGAATTTGACCTTTGTCTAACATACAATAGGTGTTCAATGAAGACAATCACAGTAGAAATCTATTTGGGTCTGGGCAAGTGATGACATTAACAAATAGGGTCTGCCTACTACACATGAAGATTATCATTTGATCTCTACAGTTTCTAAGCATGTCAGTAAAACCAGCTGGCTTGTGAAGGCTTCTGAAATCAGTCAGCTCTGGCTGCTATAATAAAATACCATAGACTGGGAGGTTTAAACAACAGACATCTGTTTCTCACGTTTCTGGAGGCCGGGGAAGTTCAAGATCAAGGTGCCAGCTGATTCGGTTCCTGATGACTACGGCCCTCTTGCTGGTTGACAGATGGCCATCTTCTTATTAGGTCCTCATGTGGCCCTCCCTTGATGCATGCATGCTGGGAAGGGGAGGGAGAGGTAGGGATGGGGAGAGGGAGGGAGAAGGGGGAGAGGTGTGTGGGGGAGAGAGAGAGAGAGATTTCCTGCAGTTTTGCTTTCTTTTCTTTTCATAAGGGCATTAATCCCATCATGAGAGCCCCACCTAATCTAACCCTAATTTCCTCCTAAAGGCCCCGCCTCCAAATATTGTCACACCATCACGCTGGGCTCCAACTAATGAATTTGGGGTGTTGGAGGGGAAGGACACAGTCAGCTCATTGCACCTTCTTTTCATTTTCCTAAAATGTCTGTAATCTAAGCATGTTGGAGTGTCACAGTTGTTATTTTACCAGATCACATCTTCTGTAGTGTGGGGAGTATTTACTATGAACAAAGACCACGTATGCAGAGTAAGGATGGTGTTGTTAAAGTTTAAGGCAGGAACCTCCCGCTGATCAGCCACAAGGTCCAGTGGGGGAGGGCAGGAAGGCACGACAGTCACTACAAAAAACGCTGCTCAATGTTCTGTCATTTTAAACCCTTAATGTTTATCGTGAGGTTTCCTAAAACCCTCAGCCCTTCTTCCCACTCCAAGTATTACACGCTGTCTAGTAATGTTTATTTAAATTATCTTAAAATGAACTTAAATTGTTTTCACTTTGAGAGTGAATTCTGCAGTCTCTAGAAAGAACTGAGGACATTCCAGGAAGTAAAATTAAACAAAATAGACAGAGGTAGGAATTTATCTTCTGCAAACTATAATGTTAACTTCAAGTGTCTTTTAAATGTGATGAATTAAACCCTTCTGAATGTCTGGAGTTTATATCTTCTTAGAAAATCTGTTAATTAGTATAAATTGGAGCCTTAAAATAATGTTTCATTGAAATTATAGGAGGTGCTCTTGCAAAAAAGAAGGAAAGCATTTAGCTGTAAATGCTATACAGAGGATCTGTCCATTAGGTGAAGAGTCCTTCTCAAAAAGCAACAAGATGTTTGAC
Organism: Neophocaena asiaeorientalis asiaeorientalis; assembly: GCF_003031525.2. NCBI lineage: Eukaryota > Metazoa > Chordata > Mammalia > Artiodactyla > Phocoenidae > Neophocaena > Neophocaena asiaeorientalis. The sequence continues at coordinate 3,065,759 of NW_020175829.1, read as the reverse complement.
CAAAATTTTGAAAATCTAACCCCAATTCACATGCAAATCCATTTCAAGATTACCAAAGAGGTACCTAGGATGCTAAACTTCCCATGGGCCAGAAAATCCTAGCTGATTTTGATTTTATTTCTGATTTTTACACTAATTGGTTTGTAAACAAATTTACAAAGAACACTTTTAGACCTAAATGACTTTTTCATTCTGTGGCAGGGACTTTGTCAGTTTTATAGTATTAATATTTGGCCTCAAAAATTAGGTTTTGGAATTTTACTCTTGTTGACTTCCCTTGATTAAGTTGTTCAGTCCCTTAAAAAAATCCCCAGGATTTAGTGGCCAAGGGCCCACAAAGGGAAGAGGTCACACTTCCCCTCCCCTCCTCCTCTGTAATCTACACCAGGAGGGCACTGGCATTGATTCTTCTCCTATGATGCCTCTATCAGGCTTCACTGATGCCTGTGATAAGAGTTCTATTTTAAAACATTAAAAAAAAAAAAAAAAAAGAGCAGATATATAAAAGTAATATTTTCAGGTAATTTTCATTCCTTCCTCAAAACCTTTTTGTGTCTCTAAGACTTGGAGCTCTTAAAAAAAATCATCTGTTGTTCTAGTTTAACAGCTCTCCAGTTTTATTCACTGCTTGTACAGCCAGTGCTTTGCACATAGTAGGAACCCAATATACATGCGTCATATCAATGGATGATTAACTTCAATCTCGATTCTCTCCAAAATTAATTTCTTGGTGCATCCTCATCACTTACCTCCCTCGAACTCGGGTCCTAAAATCAATTTCTTGCCTCCCTCTGGGTCTTTGATGCCAACAAACCCTATTGTGAAGGGAAAGTTAAGTAAAATCCCATATTTGACAAATAACCATACATTTAAACAGCACCTGGTTTCGGCAGAGAGCTAAACCTTGGTAGAGGACCTATATGTAAATTAATAGGTACTTGCATTGCGATATCTCTCATTCAGAGCAGCAGCATCACAGAAGTATATATAATATTAGCATGGAATTCAGAGAGAGAGAGAGAGAGAGGCAACCGTGACATCTCTGAGATGGAAAAACCCTGTGGAGCCTCTTGGCTTTCAATGCAAGGTCATTCATTCCAACCAACCAACCAGTTCAACTGCCAGAAACAGTCTCATGAAACAAAGCAAAATTACGGATTTGTCTTTCCTAAGAGCTGCCCATTGTGGACAGGACCTGGTGGTGAGAATCCAGCTGGAGAAAAGCCTTGTGGTAAGAGCGGGTCGTCATGCAGTGGCTCCAGCTCCAGGAACTACAATAGGGGGCAAAAGTTACAACAGCAACGTTCCAATCGCTCCAATGTCTAGGGACCAGGGCAAAAGAGAAGGGTCAGGAAAAATGCAAGCTGCATAAATAAAGGTAGAAGAATGATGGGTTGTGCCCCAGAATAGGAAGAATAAATAAATAAATAACACTTTAAAACATAGGGATCATGGGAGGCATTGAGATGAGTGTAGCATCAACAAAACACTCCCTCAGAGCTGAGTGCGATGCTTACTGGCTGCCTTCTTACTGCTTTCCACTCACTGGCTTAGAAGAAGAGAGCTTTGATGGAATTCACTGTGCGACGTCCTTCCTCCATTAACAGCTTCTAAATGATTTCTGCAAAGCTGTAAGTATTAGGGGAGAATCCAAAGAGAATCGATCAGCATGGTTACCTGTTTTGGGGAAAACATGTCAGGATGGGAACTTTAAGAGACTCATTCAGCTTCTTAGCACAGGAGCAAGAGAGCCCGATATTCACTTAGAGAGGGGAAAATGAGTTGGGAACCATGACAAAACTGTGCGTTGGAAAGAGTATCTGTGAAAGGAGCCCTAATGCAGCAAATGAAACTTGGGCGAGAGGCAGGAAGGACTCACCCGGAGCTGGACTAACTGGGGGTTCAGCTCACAGACAGCCTGTCAGCTTGCCTGTTGTTTGATTCTAATTCTCATGTATCCCATACTTAAAGCAGTTGCCAGACTTTTCTCTTGTTCATTTCTCCAGCATATTTGACAATCTCTCTGACACGTCCTTTGTGGCAGATACCATGCTAAACATCGAGGAGGGATAGAAAGGAATAGAAACCATATGCTGTGACCGTCAGCAACGTACAGTTCCATTGGCCTCTCGCTATAATTTTTATGCAAATCTGTCATTCCAAAAGGCCAGCTAGGTCTAAATAACCCAGGCAAAGCACTAAGAATGGGATGGGGAAAGTTATTCTATCCACCCAGGCAAAATTGTGATATTCATAAAAACGTTGTTTACATGTTTCGTTTCACAAAAGAATGGTTCAAAACTAAATAGCTGGGACTTCCCTGGTGGCGCAGTGGTTAAGAATCTGCCTACCAATGCAGGGGACACGGGTTCGAGCCCTGGTCTGGGAAGATCCCACATGCCACGGAGCAACTAAGCCCGTGCGCCACAACTACTGAAGCCCACATGCCTAGATCCCGTGCTCCACAAGAGAAGCCACCGCAATGAGAAGCCTGCACACTGCAGCGAAGAGTAGACCCCGCTCGCCGCAACTAGAGAAAGCCTGAGTACAGCAACTAGAGAAAGCCCGTGCGCAGCAAACGAAGACCCAATGTGGCCAAAAAAACAAAACAAAACAGAGAAACCCCCCCAAAAACACGACTAAATAGCTGAAGGAAGAAGGGAATTTTAGGCAAGAAAAGGCTCATTTTTATCATCTAAATATATTACCCATATTAGCTAAACTAAAATTCATGTCCTTTTTATTGTTGAGCTCCTATATAGCTAGAATTGTCTAGTTAAGAGAGCACAGGGGTATTCAGAACAGAGAAATATGTCTTACTATCCTAGAAGTTGTCTATCCAGTCTCGCTGCTTTTAAAAGTTTCAGGGAATCACACTCTGTGAGTTCAAATACTTCCTTTTATGCTGAATAAATAAACTTGCTTCCAAGTCAGGATGAGCACAGAGTTCCAAACACTGAACACTTAATGACATTCAGCATGAAGTGCTGGACGTGATCTGTAAAGTCAAGGGTTAGTACATTCTGAACCTTTACAAAAAGACAGAAGGGCAAAAATTCCTCATGTAGTTTGGTATAAGTGATGTTCATATGTCCATAATATTCTCTAGCTTTATATATATATATACACACATACCTTGCTGTATCGCATAGTAAAATACCAGGATTTTTTACTCAAGTGTCCCTGGGCGTACAGAGTTCAACTACAGGGCATCAGGTAACTGGAGGTGCGATGAAGCTTGAGGAATTCAAATGTTACCCATTTCACCTTGTTGCCAAAGGGCCTGCCTGAGCTCCACAGAGGAAAGTGCTCTAAGTAGGAGGCTGTTAGGAGACCTTGGCCTCGCCACCGCCAGTCCAGTGCCAGTGCCTGAGGCCTGTTCCACTAATATTATGGATGAGGAAATGGAGGCACAAGGCGTCTGGAAGATGAATGATCCGACATTCTTGGTTTTGTGCATACCACTCCCCCCAACACCCCGCCTCGCCCCTCCCCGTATAATAGTTTTTCTTAATGAGCAAAAGAAGGAAATCGGTTAGGCTAGATACTTTGCCTAGGCTCATTCAGGGCTTTTGTCCAAGTTCAAAACACTGCTGGCTTGGGGATCCGCCTGGAACATTCTTGACTAACTGGGAGGCAAAGGTCTCCTCCAGAATTAAGCGCTGTCTCTCCAGAGAAACTTTCCTGGGGAAGGTTTGTGGTTTAGTTTTGTTTGAGCTGGAAGAAGAGGGAAAAGAGAAAGAATGGATTGAATTGTTTTCAAGGTCAGGCTATGGATCTGAGGTGTAAAGAGGCTGACAGTATTGTGCGTGGCTCTCAGCTTGAAAGGGTTTGATTATTAAGAAAGGCTGGTTAAATAATATGTGTCCGAGCTGGCAAGCAGTGGGGTTTTAGCTGCCGTGGAAGCAGCTATGGCCCGGGGCAGTCTCCTCCTTCACTTTTCCCTGGTAGCCAAACGGGGCCCACAGATATTTCACTTAGCTTGTACTGTACAGGCCCACGAGTGTTTAAAAATAATTAAATTAGTTGCTGACATATAAAAAAGCCAGTCGGTTTCTCCCATCTCCTAAAAAAAAAATTCAAACCCCAAAATTCTGGCCAGTGGGGGCCATATTCCCATGCAGCAGCCATGGGCTGGCAGTAGTCAGCCACTGCCTCTTTACCTGGGGCACAAACCCCCGGCCGAGCCAGAGCTACTGCCCTGCTTGTTCCGGCCTCACCACCTTCTTCCTCCGCTTTCTTTCTTCCCACCACGGTGTCATGAGTACTTGGTGTGCTCAAGAGTCTCCTGACCCACCTCTGCATTCGGACTCACCCTGCCAATCCTGCTCTGTCTCTCAAAGCCCTGCCTGCTCCCAGGTGGCACCAGCAAACTGGACAGTCTTACAGGCCAGTTAATGCAATGCTAAATTCTTACGCACGCCAACGGCACTCGTTCATTTTCTCATGGTTTGTTTTTCCTGGACCTACTGGAAAGAGTACGTAGTGTGAATTTTAGGCTGGGGGACAGGGCAGGTGGAGAGATTTGTGTACAGGTGAGCTGCCTGTCGTGTCAGCCTAGGGGTTTGCTGTCCTTTCTTGAGAGTGGGACCCACCCAAGATTGGAACGCTGTAATTAGGTGGTAGGGTGGTGGGGCAAGTTACATCCCCCCAGAAAAGGAGAGAAGGCCTCCCCACCCCCATATCCATCTCCAGAGGTTCTCACCAAGGACCCTCCCTCTAGGTCTGCCTCGGCTGGGAATTGGGCACTGAGCCCATCAGAGCCACCTGTGATGCCAGTGGGGTGCTGGGCCTCCTGGCAAAGTGCCAGGCACTGCTTAGGGAAACACACAGCCTCCTTGTCCTGCAGGTACAGTGCCAAGGTCACACCAGGTTGGAGGGTGGCCGAGGTGAGGACAGGCAGGGTCTCCCCTCCCACAGCCCAGCGAGGAAGGGGAGCTGCTTTATTTACAGTTTGGCCCCAGCCTTTCCCCCTCCCCCGTGGCTGGCCCTAGATTGGTTCTGTACTGTGATCATCAGACTGGCAGCTCGTTTAGTTCCGACAGATTTTCCTTCTCCTTCTCCAAACGTCTAGCTTTAGGAAGTACTTAACAAGTCTTGGGTTTAAACAAGAACATGGCAGGGGCCTGGGAACGCTCAGGAACAAGAGGCAGGGGGCAATGACCTCCCTCAGAGTCCCGCAGTCTTTGTTCACAGCCCAGAGGGCACTGTATGAACTTGGAGAAATCACACTGTGATGTGGGAGACTGCAAGAGAAGGAAGTGAGGGAGGCAAGTGAGGGAGAGAAAATGAACACAGAATTTGGAAGCAAGTTCCTAAAGCTAATGCATCCTTGGCAAACATCTGTACTGTCCCTAGGTCTACAGGAGCAGGAAACTTAAAGAGCTTAATTTCAAGTTATATCATTTATTATCACTCACACACATGGATTCACAGTCCAGATTTAGATCCAGGAGAAAAAAAAGTGATAGGAGAACTGACAGCATGCAACTCAATGCTTAAAAATAAAATTGATGATTTGCTTAAGTGTGAACTTTTTTTTGGCTGTGTTGGGTCTTCGTTGTTGCGCATGGGCTTTCTCTAGTTGCGGGGAAAGGGGCTACTCTTCGTTGCGGTGAGCAGGCTTCTCATTGTGGTGGCTTCTCTTGTTGCAGAGCACGGGCTCTAGGCGCACGGGCTTCAGTAGTTGTGCCACACGGGCTCAGGAGTTGTGGCTCGCGGGCTCTAGAGCGCAGGCTCAGTAGTTGTGATGCCGGGCTTAGTTGCTCCGCGGCATGCGGGATCTTCCCGGACCAGGGATCGAACCCGTGTCCCCTGCGTTGGCAGGTGGATTCTTAACCACTGCGCCACCAGGGATGTCCAAGTGTGAACATTTTGATTCTATAGGGAAATTATTAGTTGTCAGAAATTATTTGCACGACATCAGAGCCTATTTTCAGAGTGGATAAGTGCAGTACCTCTGCTCTCAAAGAGTTTGTAATCTACCTGGGTTAAGAAGGCATGGGTTTTGGAAAGGATTGATAACAAAATAAATGTTTGCCAAGCAAGGCCAGAAAATGGTAGGAATAAGGACATTTCTTAGCGAAACCAGTGCTATGAGTTTCTGTGACGAAGAGAAAATGAAATCCATCAGGGAAGGTTTTGCTGAATCTGGCATTTACAACGTTTTAGCTTCTACACAATGTCAGTCTAGTGTTTGGCCTGACAGGAGCTACATCTTATTTCTAACATCTAGAACATGCTGACACATAGTGTAAGCGCTCAATTCATGCTTGTTGAATGAATGAGTGAATAAATGAATTCAGGTAAAGAAAGCAGACAGTTTCCACTGTTTCGAGGCATTCCTTTTAGGCACACTTCCCAGGAGGAGCAGATGCTTATCAGAGTCACAAGCCTTCCCCATATTTGCCAAGATAGCACAAGTCTGGAAAAGCAGTTAAGCGAGTATAACCTTGTGACCCTGGGCAAGTCCCTGTGCCATCATCTGACAAGCAAAACCCACTTCACAGGAGATAGTGCAGGCAAAGCTCTTAGCAAGCTGTATGAGGACAAATATGTAAATGAACCTGCTTTTGTACAACTCATCCTAATTTGCATATAAGAAAATTGCAGATTTACCTGCCCTAAGAGGCTTTTCTAATTACTTTGCTTTTACTTTTATTTTATTCTTTTTCCTTTAATATGTAGCCCAAATTTTTACAAAAAATAAACTAAATAAAATAAATTCCATACTTAGTAATAAAGTAATCTTTTTTTTTTAAATTGAAGTATAGTTGATTTACAATATTTCAGGCGTACAGCAAAGTGATTCGGTTATACATAGATGTATCTGTTCTTTTTCAGATTCTTTTCTGTTATAGGTTATTACAAGATTTGAATATAGCTAATTACTTTGTAAAAACTTTATTTGGTTCTTCTCTTTCCAACTTAAAAAAAAAAGGTTTTTTTCATGGATAAAGGGAATTTTCTGGGGCAGCATCCACCAGCGTGGTAAGCCAGGACAGAATCATCACAGAGGACTTCTGGCTCGGGCTGAGGGGCTCTTTCTCCAGAGCAGGCCAAGTGGCTCCCACCACACCTTGGCATCAGGGCGGAGAGGGTTAAACCTTGAGGTCAATGTTGAGCAGCATTTCTCTGGCAGCCACCCCACGGCCACTGCACCCTGCAGCCCAGCTCCCCCCCAACTTCTGCTTTGCTGGAAGCAGGCCATTGGAGCGGCTTGCTTCAGTGCATGTGCTTATCAGTAAAAAGAGATTTAAGTGGACAGGTTCAAAACAGGACTGTACAAAGTCCGGGTGGCTGGGCGCATGGGCTTTCTCTAGTTCTCCCATCTCTCTCCTCCATGAGCTCCACCATCAAGCCAGTTTGCTCCCCTGTGAAGCCGGGGCACTGAGAAATTCTGCAGCCACGAAAGATGACATTGCTCACTGGAGGGGGTTTGATTTCCCGGAAGTTCTCCTAGGTTGAGGAGCAGGCCTTGCAGATGGAGGCCGGAAGCTGAAGGGGCTCTGCTGGGCAGGCAGACATGGGCCCCACGTTGTGTGTGTGTGTCGGGGGCATCCGTGAAGGGTGGCCTGAGGCATGTAGTCAGACCCTCCTGCCCCAGTCCCTCTCCTGAAAGCTCCTGGGAATCAGATGATGCGAAAAAGCAAAGCAATCCAGCCCCCGGCCCCCACCCAAATCCCTCTGTTTAAAAATCAGCTACGTGGGCTTCCCTGGTGGCGCAGTGGTTGAGAGTCCGCCTGCCGATGCAGGGGACACGGGTTCGTGCCCCGGTCCAGGAAGATCCCACATGCCGCGGAGCGGCTGGGCCCGTGAGCCATGGCCACTGAGCCTGTGCATCCGGAGCCTGCGCTCCGCAACGGGAGAGGCCACAACAGTGAGAGGCCCGCGTACCGCAAAAAAAAAAAAAGTCAACTACGTGAGCGTTTCAGTTATTTTGGGGTGGGGTGGGATAGAACAGGGGCTGGACAAGAGGAACATCCATTAGGCACTCAGCTGGGAGCTAGTGAGGGTGGTGGTTAAAATTCACACTGTGGTTCCATCCTTCACTGTGAGTAATTTCAGTCTCAGTATCTGTTTTCTCACATACACAGGGGATAATAACAGTACCAGCTCATAAGGTGGCGGTGAGGATTAAATGCGATAATGTGTGGATAAACCCTAGCAAGGTGGGTGGCACACCGTGAGCGCCTAACAAACAGGAGCAATTATTAGTAATAATAACATTATTAATAATATATGGTAGAAAAACGAATAATGTGTGTTAGAACATTCTTGTTTGTCATGTCAAGCCGTTATGGTGGCAGATTCTGGGAAACCATCTCCCTGGGGGCTTCTGAGGGCTCAGTCATCAAATCTCACCTGGGCTGGCAGCTCCCAGTTCAGACAAAGAGACCACCATACACACCCACACAGCACTGGACTGCTCTCTGAGGGCTTTGCCTGATGCTAGCTTATATGATCTTTATAGCAACTCTATGAACAGGTTTTACTTTTTGCATTTTATAGAGGAGGAAACGAAAGCTCAGAGAGGTGCCCAAGGTCGCCCTCTTAAATGCAGAGCCAGGACTAAAATCTAGTTTTACTCACTACAAATTCTGTGCTCTTTTCATCAGACCACTGTTCAAAATACAAATTCCATGGCCCTAAATCCCAAAGATTCTGATTACTGGCCAGGAATTTTTTTAAGTTCTGAGCAGCTTGGAGAATTCCCACACTAGACCACACATCTTCTTTGTTATCTTTGATTTTGCAAATGAACCAAAAATTGGAAATAGGAATTTAATGGAGAGGGGAGAGGGGAGGAAACAGGAAGCCGGCCTCTGACTAGGAGGATGCCTGGAACACTCCAGGTAAACCCTGGGTCTGTCAGCACACATCCAGAGCCTGGGAGGACTGGCTTCCATCGTGGAGAGCATCCTATAGGCTGGGCGCTATTCTGAGCACCCAAGCACGTTCACACACAGTTTCATGCAATCCTCACGACCACCCTCTGAGGTTGTCCAGCTCCATTTTACAGATGAGAAACCTGAAGCACAGAGAGTCACTTATGCAAGGCCACCTATTTGCTCAAGGTGGTTCATGAAGTACTGTTGGTCCCACTCATAGAACTACTTCACGAGCGGGCTGAGGGACACAGTGAGGACCAACTGAACGCGTCAGAGACCACTGGGTGAGGGGGAAAGCAGGACTCCGAGGGGCCTGGAGCACCCCTGTGGCTGCCTCCTTCCTTCCATCCCAAGAGCTGAGGTGGGCCTCATTCCTGTCTAAGGCTCATCCTCCCACCATGCACGAGGTTGCATGCCTTTTGGTCTCTTCCAGAGCTTTCTGGAAGCACTGATCACTGGCCCTTTTTCTTCCCCGTCCTTAACTTTTTCCTCTAGTAGTTCTTTCTCAGTGATCTGTGAATAGGGTCAGGTAAGCCCCACCTTTAACCGTTCTTCCCCTCAGCTTCATATGCCCAAAATCTCCTAAAACTGATCTCATCCCTCACCCTACCCCAAATCTGCCCCTTCTGTCCTGTGTCCACCATCTCAGTAATGACAACAGCATCCATTTGGGTGCCCAGGCCAGAAATGTAGGCATCTTTTTTTTTTTTTTTTTGTGGTACGCAGGCCTCTCACTGTTGTGGCCTCTCCCGTTGCGGAGCACAGGCCCCGGACGCGCAGGCTCAGCGGCCATGGCTCACAGGCCCAGCCGCTCCGCGGCATGTGGGATCTTCCCGGACCGGGGCACGAACCCGCGTCCCCTGCATCGGCAGGCGGACTCTCAACCACTGTGCCACCAGGGAAGCCCCGTAGGCATCATTTTTGATCCCTCCCTCTCTGTCACCTTGTCATCCAATTCATTGCCATGCTGTACATGGCACACTGTGAACACCTCTCAAATTCCTCCACACCTCTCCTCTGTCACCACCTTCAGCCACCATCATGTGGGATCAGGGCAGTGCTGCCTGGATGGTTCTCTACTTTTCTAGTTTTGCCACCCTCCCCCACCTTCCACTCATCAGTTCTCTACACGACCGCCAGAGTGATCTTTACAAATAGAAAGCTTCTCCTGCCATTCCCCTGCATAAACCCTGCAGTGCCTCGGCTAAGTCCTAAGTTTAAGACTAAAGTCCATACCGTGGGACACAGACCTCTGGTGATATGATCCTGCTCACTTCTCCAGACTCCTTTCCCTCTCTCCCCAGAATCGTCATCCCTTCCACCACCCAGCTGGGCTAATTCTTCTTGCCTTTCAAGAAGAGCTCACTTGGGGGAAGCTCAATAAATGTAAGTTGAATGAATGAGTGACCCAGCAAGGCCATGAGCAGTAAGCAGAAGCTCATCAGAAGGACTTTGGGGTTGAGAACACACAATATTTTCCCCATTTAGGGGCCAACCTGACAGCAGAGATGGACTGAAACAATCCAGAGGAAGCCCCTGAGAGCTAATACCTGCTGACCTAGCCTCTGTGCAAACCTTGCTGTTAATTATTTTCTCTTAATTCCCGTAGTAATCCTATAAGGTGGATACTGTTTTTGCTCTCTTTTTACAGGTGAGGAAACCGAGGCTCAGAGGAGCTAAAGAATTGGCTGAAAGTCGCACAGTGGTGATGCTAAGATTTAAACCCTCGTCTATGTACATTTCTCTGTGTTACAATTTAGTTCCACAGTTTGCTCCTGCACCTACCTCAATCTGTCTGTCACGTGGAATCTTTAGGGAGTTCCTATGACTCCACATGCAGAGATAAAACTAGGAAACAGCTTGTAAGGAGGACAAATTTCCCAACAGACTTGGCACTCTCATGCTGGAAGTCTGGCTATCTTTGCTTAACATCTAGACGAACTCAGACTCTGTAATCTCGGAATTTGAGAGCTGGAAAGGACCCGAGAAATCATTTAATCCAGCTCCGTCCTTTGACACATGAAGGGGCCAGTGATCTGCCCAAGGTCACTGAGTATCCCAACCCTCTGGCCAAGCTGTACTTTGCCATTCTGGTGCTTGATTGTATGTATTTGAGTCTTTTAATAAAACAGCCTTCTTAAAACTTCAAACTGCATTTGTCAGAGAAAGAATTTCAACTTCCTTGATTGGCCAGATGTCGTTTCAATAGCGGGCCTGGACTGGCTGGAACCAGGAAGTACAGGGCAAAGAGGGAGCTCGGGTGAGACGGGGTTTCGATGGTGAGGGAAGCCTGGGCGGGGCAGCAGGGGCAAGTTGGAATTCTTTCCCAGCACAGCCTTCCTTTTATAAACATCAGGGAAAAACATGACGGGACTTTAGAAAGTTTTGTTGAACACATACCTGGTAGTAGGAATGGAGAAGTTGTACTCAGGTGCTTACCGTCCAATTAGACAGGAAAACCTAAGGGGAAAATACTCAGAGGAGGACACCAAGGGCTTTGCCTTGGGAAGTCAGGGAAGGTTTCCTCCAGGAAGTGGCTCTAAGCTGGGCTTTGAAGGAAACATAGAAGAGGAGGCAGGCCACTGGCAAAATTGGCGGGGCTGAGAGTAAGTAATGAGAGTGTAATTGAGAGCGGAGGCGCTCAAAGCCTGGAACATGAGCCAGTAGCATCAGGATCACCTGGGAAAGTGTTAGAAATGCAATCATTGGGTCTCTCGCCTGAACCTACTGAATCAGAACCACTAGGGCTGGGCCCTGCAACCTGAATGTTTTAACAAGCGCTACAGGCGATTCTGATGCACCCTAAAGATTGAGGCCCATTGAATTAGAGCATTCCTAATTGGAAGTCCATGGCATCCTTGCTCTCCTGGTAAGGCTTTGGGACAGCAGGGACAGGTGCAGACAGAGCGTGGGTGCCAGCACTCGGGTTCCCTTCTGAAATACCCCCCGGGCTCTGGTCCTTCTTGGACTCAATCAAGCATCATACATTGCACTATGTACCTTAAGGAGGCTTCTCCCTCTCATCTGTGAGGTCCTAGAGGGCCTGGCTTCCCTGTGATTCTAGGTGCTGACCATGCCAATACCAAGTGTCACAGCCATGTCTCCGGAAGGCTTGTCATGTCTGCCAGGGCCCTGTGCGGGTTCCTTCTTGGAATTCTCATTTTCTTTGTGTCCTTAATGACACAAACGTCACTCTCTCACGTGGACCTTCCCAAACATCTGATTTGAAATCAACACACATACCCCTGCTCCAGGAACTCCGTGTACCCCGTCTTGCTTTGTTTTTGTCCATCACATCAATCACCATATCCTACGTTTTCCTTTTTTGTTTCTCATCAGTCCTCCCAGCTTCCAATAAAATGGAAGTGGTTTTATGTGGTTCGTGAAGACAGAGGCTTGTGTTGTTTTTATTTCATTGCTAGAGTCTCCAGGCTGAGATAGCCCGGCATAGAAGGGGTACACTATTTGTCCGAGGAATGAATGGTTTATGCCATGTGATTCTGCATGTGTGGCCTCAGTTATAATTGATTAAGCCAGGAACTGGTCCCTAACCCAGGGGCAGCTTCCCATTGGTTGGTCAATGGCCTTTGAGGGGGTCTGGCATGAGAGCCATGGTGACAGGGTGAACCCATCAGACCCCACTGTTAAGGAGACACAGAGAGGGAAGCTGACAGTAGGCTGGGACTAAAGAAAAGAGCCACAGAGAAAAGTCAGCAGAAGCTTGAGGCAGAGAAGTAATGGAAGTGGAGATAGGGAAGAGCTGAGTCATCTTCACGGCAGAGAAGCTCCAGCCTGATAATCTCAGAGAAGTACTCTGGAAACCATGGGTGAGATAGGGGAGCTGCTGGGGGTGGCGAGAGCTGCTCTTCTCTCCCTGATGATGTCCCGGGTGGCCTCACAGCCCAGCTGTGTGCAGAGTCCTTCTCCTTGTGTTCTCTGCACATCCTAAAAACAACTTTCTATCAGCTGAGATGACCGGCCGGGTCCCGGGTCCCTTCAGCAAAGGTGCCTGAGGACCAGCCTAGCCCCGTGCCCAGGCAGGGGCTCCCAGTGACTGGGCTGCACTTTCACTCCCTATGGAAGGCACTGGCACTGGAGTAAAAGCGCCGAGGCGGGGCTGTTGTAGGTGTCCTTGCCTATCCCAGGCAGTAATGCTCAGCCGAGCTGGTGCCTCTAAAGTGTGGCAATATGGAGGGGAACCTTGGGCAATTCCACATTAAACGGGCCCTTTCCCTTTATGACCGTGCAGGGAGAAGGTCAGGGGGAGGCCTTGCTGCTCAGCCAAGTCGGCAAACAAAATCCCATGTTTGCTGTTCCAGCGTGGCCTTGGAGCGGCTCCTGTGAGGCAGGCTGGGGTGAGGCGCGTGTGTCAGAGGTGGATGGTGTGTGTGTGGGCGGAGCGTCACCCCTGCCCCCCATCCCCACTCCTGTGTTACCTGACCCGCCACGGGGCCCGGCCCCTCCCCTCCTGCCTGCCTGCTATTTACTGTCCTGTACCATCTCCCAAGGACATATGTGGAAAGCTTCCCACCTGCCCGTTGTAAGCCCAATTTTTCTAGAGTTGCTAGTGTACCTCTAAAACATTTTATTTTGGCCCTGCTCAACATTGAGATTGTTGGGGTTCATACCTTTTTCTTAAATGAAAAACATTCTGTCCAGATGGCATGATAGCAAAGGCTCATTTGTCTGTGAATATTTATGAAGTTCCACTAAGTGTTCAGAGCTGGACCAGTTGTTGAGGAAACAGCAGTGACAAGACAGAAACTCCTGTCCTCATTGAGCTTCTGTCAACAGGAAAGACAGATAGTAAACAAATAATGATAAACATGAGGAATATTATGAAAGAAGAAGTACAAGGTACTACTGGAGCTTATCACAGGAGGAGCAGGACCCAGTCTGGGAGTCTGAAAAAACTTTACTGAAGGATGAGTAAGTATTTTAGCCTACTAAAGACGGTGTAGAAAGGGATCCACGTGGAGGAAACTATGTATTTGTAGGCTCAGGGGGGGAGACAGACAGACAGAGGACAGAGAGACTGGTGTAAAAAAAAAAAGAAGTCCAGTATGGCTGAACTGAAGAGAGGAAGATGGAACCAATGAAAGACGTTAAATACATCTGAGGAGAAACAGAACAAGCTTTGCTCTTCACACCCTCTAGAATCTGTCATTTAACAGTCAAATGACCTTCTCTTCCCCCAACTCTGCATGACAAATGGTTTTACCAGTTCAGAGCAAACAGACAAACAAATGATCAGACTCTGAGTGTCTTTCATTGTCCACAGTGCATTTAGAAAAGTTGGCCACATAGCCTATCATCCAGGCCAATTCCATTGGTCCAAGGGGATGGGGGTGCTTGACCCCAGAGAAGCCAGTCTATAAGCTGGTCAGTGGCCTATGAAATGGCCTGTTGAAAAAGCTTTGTGAAACCGAGGAAGCCTATGCCACAAGGTGATGGGCAGACCAATAAGAACTTGAATTCTTATTTAAAAGGGGTATTTGAATATGAGGCACTGGGCAAAATTGGTCAGCAGCAGCAGGAGTGGGAGAAACAGAGACAGAGAGTTGCTGAGACAGCATAAACGTGAAACCCTCGAGCAGGAAGCCCTAAAGCCTGTTGTGGAACGTCTTCTGCACCCCAAAGCACATTCCATCTCCATGAGGCTTGGCTGTGTGGTTGAGGGTCCCATCTTCCTATCTCTCCATGGACCCCTACAACAAACCTCACTCACCTCCTGGGTCCCCCTTACCACTGGAGAGCCGGACTTACAAAGCGGGAGATGATAAGGAACATTTGGCTAAGTGTTCACTTTTACACCAATTGTTAGGTCACAGCCTTAGAATCAAAGTTTTTGTGGGGCTTCCCTGGTGGTGCAGTGGTTGAGAGTCCGCCTGCCGATGCAAGGGGACACAGGATCGTGCCCCGGTCCGGGAAGATCCCACATGCCGCGGAGCGGCTGGGCCCGTGAGCCATGGCCGCTGAGCCTGTGCGTCCAGAGCCTGTGCTCCGCAACGGGAGAGGCCCCAGCAGTGAGAGGCCTGCATACCGCAAAAAAAAAAAAACAAAAACAAAACTTTTTCTGGCTTTCCCATTTCCCATTAGTTTTCTTTTTATTCATGATTTTAGTATTAAAAATAACTCAGCAGTTAAGTAACTATAATGTATTTTCTCAATATGAAGAAAAGAAAGCTGTGTTTGAAGGATTCTAGCCCTCACTTTCCTTAAGTGGGTATTCACTTCCCTATTTGTTGAGAGGCAGCATCTCCCAGGCCTGATGTTTGGGTCTTATCAGCACTTCTCCTTGCTGAGCTGGGAAGGTCATCAATGTTGACATTGATGTTTCCCGTGAATACCGGCCCTGCACCCTCTCATAACAGTCAGTAAGAGCTGGAGGGAAAAATGATACTCATACTGTTGAGTACCCAATGTGTGCAGGCAACGTATCAGTTGTCTCTAGAACAATCCTAAGAGGAAGTTACAATTGACTTCATTTTACAGCTGCTAGGAGACAGACTCAGCACCCAAACCCAGGTCTGTCTCCCACTTCCCTGATCATTTTTGCTACACTGAGCTACCTTGTTCATTCATTAAATATATGTCATACAGTGCCTACTGTGGGGCAGTATACAATTTTAAAGTTGAAATTGTTCTCAAGAGGTTTGTGGTCGAGGTGAGGAATCAGACCAGAGCATTGATGATAAACTGAGTGACAAGTGTGACCCTAGAGGCGTGCCCTGGTGTCCTGAGAGCTCAGAGGAGGGACAGCTAAGTCAGACTTTAGGGGCTGCCTGGTGACAGTCAAGGACAGTGTCTTAGAAAATGTAACCCTTGACCTGAGTTCGAAGGGTAAGCTGGAATTCAGCAGATAAAGGAGCAGGGAAGGACTTCCCTGATGGCACAGTGGTTAAGAATCCGCCTGCCAATGCAGGGGACACGGGTTCAAGCCCTGGTCCGTGAAGATCCCACATGCCGTGGAGCAACTAAACCCGTGTGCCACAACTACTGAGCCTGCATGCCACAACTACTGAAGACTGTGCGCCTAGAGCCCG
Source organism: Neophocaena asiaeorientalis asiaeorientalis (assembly GCF_003031525.2). Taxonomy (NCBI): domain Eukaryota; kingdom Metazoa; phylum Chordata; class Mammalia; order Artiodactyla; family Phocoenidae; genus Neophocaena; species Neophocaena asiaeorientalis. The sequence goes on along the minus strand of NW_020175829.1, from coordinate 3,049,822 downwards.
TGCTCCACAATAAGAAAAGCCACCGCAGTGAGAAGCCCGTGCACCACAACGAAGACCCAACGCAGCCAAAATAAATTAATAAATTAATTTTTAAAAACTTGATTAAGAAAAAGGAGCATTATGACTAAAGTAACTTTGAATGTTGTGAAGGGTTGCCAGATAAAAACACAGGTCGCCCAGTTAACTTGAATTTCAGATAAACAATAAATTATTTTTGAGCATAAGTATGTGCCATGCAAATTTAACTTGTGTCTATGTTTTTATTTGCTAACTCTGGCAGACTTACGTTAGGGAAGAGCAGAAAATAAGGCCAAGCTGGTAGGCAGAGGCCAGCCATGAAGGAGCTTGTGCTTTCAGCCAAGGACTTGAACTTTTTCCTGAAGCCCATCAAGTGCTACCCAGGAACCTGAGTGTTACGACCAGACTTGAATTTTAGAAAAGTGCAGAGACTGGATTGGAATGGGCCAGGTAGGAGGCAGAAAACCAGTTAGATGGTGTGGAAGCTTGCTGGTTTTCCCCTTAAATACATTTCTTCTCCTTTCCTAGTAAGACCATGGCTTCCCAGCTAAAGACCACTTTCACAATCTCCTTTCATGCCATACCTGTCCAGTAGTTCTGAACGCAAGTGCCATGTGCTACTTCTGAGTTTTGCCATTAAAACAACTGGGGGGGGGGGGCTTCCCCGGTGGCGCAGTGGTTGAGAGTCCGCCTGCCAATGCAAGGAACACGGGTTCATGCCCCGGTCCGGGAGGATCCCACATGCCATGGAGCGGCTGGGCCCGTGAGCCATGGCCACTGAGACTGCGCGTCCAGAGCCTGTGCTCCGCAACGGGAGAGGCCACAACGGTGAGAGGCCCGCGTAACGCAAAAAAAACAAAAAAAACAAAAAAACCCAACTGGGCATGTGCCTTCTTCTTTCCCCTCCCTCAAGCTAGAACTTGGATGTGTGGGAATTCAGCCTTCCTGAGTGGACAGCGACCACAACCTAGGGTCTGGGGAGGATGGAGCAAGGAGGTAAAAGGAACCAGGGTCCCGGCACGACTGTGTGAAGCCCAATGGCCATTCCACCCTGGACCAGCCACCCTCCTCGGCACTGTCATTTGAGAGAGAATACACTTCTCCTTCATCTGAATCTCTGCAGTTTTGTGTCTCTTTGTTTTGGCAATTTTGTTTGTATCCTGACTCTTATAGAAGGTAAGTTTGAAGAATCAAGTAAGAAAGAAAGCATTTTCATTTAGATTTAATAACTTTGCAAAGATTCTAAAAGTCTGCTAACATTTTAGTTTTGTGTCACCATTTTTTTTTTTTCTGGCTGTGTCACACAGATTGTGGGATCTTAGTTTCTTGACGGGGGACTGAACCCCAGGCCATGGGAGTGAAAGTGCCGAGTCCTAGCCACTGGACCACCAGGGAATTCCCTTGCTTCACTGTATTTTAATTATCTACATTTGTTATTATATTGTGAGATTCTATTAGCTTTAATACTTCATGAGTATAATTGAAACTGGTAATTTATAAATGGGAGGACAGATGGAATGCACTTCAAAACTTTTCACTTTGGAAGGGAGAGCAATGTATTTAATCAAACCATTTAAGAACATGGTATTAGCATTACCCAGTGATGACCACCTGTGTGCAAGAGTGGTCTACCTTTCCCTTTTGGAATTCCAGAGTGAAAAATGCCAGGATCAGAGCTTAACACGTTCATAGTAAGCATAAGAGATGATGAGTCAGTCGGTGGCAGCTTGCAGGTCACAGGCGTAGAAACAGTGGTTCTCTATCACTCCTAGAGCATGTTTAAACAAAAAATCAGAAAATAAATAAAAATTAAATAAAGACCCCTTGGGCCATGTTTTAGCTTCCAAATCACTCCAGTAGGGTAGGGTTTTTTATTTAAAGAGTATGAAGAATGTATATTTTAACCATGTATTAAGAATTGCTATATACCCAAAGCAATCTCTAGCTTCAGGGCAATCCCTATCAAAATCCCAATGGCATTTTTCACGGAAATAGAACAAACAATCGTAAAGTTTGTAGGCAACTACAGAAGACTGCAAATAGTGAAAGCAATTTTGAGAAGAAAGATCAAAGCTAGAGGCATCACGCTCCTTGACTTCAAACTATATTACAAATGTATACTCATCAAAACAATAGGTAAAAACAGACGCATAGGTCAATGGAATAGACTAGAGAGCCCAGAAATAAATCCACACATATAGGATACATTAATTTATGACAAATGAGCCACAAGTATACAGTGGGGGAAAATGGTATTGGGGAAACCGGACAACCACATGTAAAAGAATGGAACTGGGCCTCAATCTTACACCATACATAATATATATATAACGAAATATCATTCAGCCATAAAAAGGAGTAAATCTTGTCATTTGCAACAACATGGATGTACTTTGCCAGCATTATGCCAAGTGAAGTTAGACAGAGAAAGATAGATACCATATGATCTCATTTATATGTGGAATCTAAAACAAAAAAACCCCAAACAAACAAACAAGTAAGCTCATAGACACAGAGAACAGATTAGTAGTTACCAGAGTTGGGGGTTGGTGAAATGGGTGAAGGGGGTCAAAAGTTACAAACTTCCAGTTATGAAATAAATAACTCATGAGGATGTAATGTACAGCATGGTGACAATAGTTAACGATACTATATTGCAAATTGAAAGTTGCTAAGAGAATAGATCTTAAAAGTTCTCATCAGAAGAAAAAATATTTTGTAACTATGTATGGTGACAGATGTTAACTCAACTTATTGTGGTGATCATTTTGCAATATATACAAATATTGAATCATTATATTGTACACCTAAAACTAATATAAAGTTATATGTCAATTATACCTCAATAAAAAAAGAAATAAAAATTGCTACAGGGCTTCCCTGGTGGCGCAGTGGTTGAGAGTCCGCCTGCCGATGCAGGGGACACGGGTTCGCTCCCCAGTCCGGGAAGATCCCACATGCCGCAGAGTGGCTGGGCCTGTGAGCCATGGCCGCTGAGCCTGCGCGTCCGGAGCCTGTGCTCTGCAACAGGAGAGGCCACAACAGTGAGAGGCCCGCGTACCACAAAAAAAAAAAAAAAAAAAAAAAATTGCTACAAAAATTCTTAAGCATTTGTTTGTTTACATATAAAGAAAGGGAAATGGGAGGGAGCCTCAAGAGGGGGGAATATGGGGATATATGTATGCATATGGCTGATTCACTTTGCTGTACAACAGAAACTAACACAACATTGTCAAGCAATTATACTCCAATAAAGATGTATAAAAAAGGAAGGGAAAGATTATTTTCACATATCCATAATGCAGAAGTGAGAGTGTCACATTGGAAATGGTGAAAAGTGGTTTTATGCACCAATGTTTAATTAAACATAATTAACTGCCTACTCACCAAAAATGGCTTTCAGTCTTCTTGACCACCTTTTAGTCACTTTAATTAGCATCATACTCAGCTGAAAATGATGGAAAACTTTATCATCATTAGGAAGTCAAGTAACTTCTATCCTCTTGCTATGCCATCCTCGATTTGGTTTCAACCTCATGATCTGAAATGACTGCTTGAGAGCCAGCCATCATGTCAACGTTCCAAGCAGCCTGACCTTTTTGGAAATTATACACAACACTTCCACTTACATCCCATTGGCTAGAACTTAGACATACAGCTACTTCTGTCTACAAGGGAAGTTGAGAAATGTGGCATTAATTCTGTGCCTATGTATCTAGCTAAAAGCAGGACATCTATAGCTAAAAAAGAAGAAAACCAATATAGGGGCCACTAGGAGTGGCAGTTAGGGACCTCAGGGGCTAGATGATATAAATATTCAGGAGGAAATACTTTTTAAAATTATGCTATAATAATGATAATGATTCTCCTAAAAATGTCAAGTGACTTTCATTTATTACTACAGGGCACAACATTGCTGCTGGTCTTAATGGAGAAAAATTTCCCAAAGAGAGGCAATGCTAGCAGGAGACAGGGAGAATGGACTTTCAGAAGAGAATCAGGGCCCCGTCTAGCCTGGTTAGTGTCGGTAGGCAGAGAGAAGAAACGCAGCTTCCTCTACAGCAGTTCCCAGCACCAGCCGCTCAGGTCACCTGATGCTCATCTCCTGGAATCAGGACAAATCATGAGTTTTGAAGACTTGAAACTTGAGCTCTGGGGAATTTAAAGGAGCCTGCAGTTTACAATCAAATGAGCACATTGGGGTAATGAAACACATTTGCGTCCTCCAGAGACTAATCCCTACTCAGTTTGCTGGGCTCCCACCTCATGTGGTGGGCCAGAGCTGTGTATTTCATACAATAGAATTATTCCATTGAAAATAGAGATGAGTGGTCAAAAAATAAAATGAAGCCTTCAGTTGTTAGTGGAAAGTGGCTTTTATTTATTTTATTTTTTAATTTTTAAAAATTTTTTGAATTTTATTTTATTTTTTTATACAGCAGGTTCTTATTAGTTATCCATTTTATACATACTAGTGTATATGTGTCAATCCTAATCTCCCAATTCATCAGTCTCCCAGGTGATGATGATGGAAAGTGGCTTTTAAATGAAGCTTACATTTCTCCAGATTAAAATGTAATTTGAAAACGGATTCATTCATTTGCTCGTTCATTCACTAGGTCAAGCATTGTTTGGATGTCTCTGAGCACCTGGCAGGTCTACAGAGATGACCTTTAAAAGCTTGGGCAATTCTGATAGATTTGCATGTGTCCGTGGTTCCAGTGGACTCTATACGTTTCTTGGCTTTTCATTCAGTTGAGACAGAGCGTTGAGTTAGGAAGCCGGAGTTCAAGTAAGTCCCCATGTACTCTTGGGCAAATCTCTTAAACATTTGGGGGCCTAGCTTGCTCAACCGTATGCATTATGGCTAAGTTAGATAAGGGGTCTTAAGTCAAGTTCCTGCAGTGGCTAGGCATGTAACACAAGTAAGCGAAGTGGACCTTGGCTTAAGAAAAACAGAGGCAGAGGTCTGGTTTGCTTTCCTCTGAACTCAGGTTTAAGAAAAACAACAATGTAAGCCCAATGATCAACGGTCACCAACACTCAGCTTCAAAGTCAGAGAAGCTCCAGGGAGCAGTGGGGACTGGGGTCATCTGCAGAGGACAGGCCCCTCCCAGGTATTCCTGTGATTGCTTGTCTTCAGTGAGGGATGTGAGCTAAGTGCTACCAGGGCTTCTGAATTTTCAAGAGACTTCAGAAATATGGATTGCTTTTCCTCTGTGAAATTTTCCATTTTCTGATTTGGGGGCAAGTCATTCCAACTTCAAAAAAAATCTGATGCAAGTCAATCTTGTACAGGCCAAACTCAACAAGCTTGGTTTGCAGGGCTGCCCGCTTACAGTTTCTGGGTTACACTGTAGTCCCTGGAGCAGTAATTCTAAAGTTGAGATTTCTGACCCACCAAGAGCTTCAGCATGTCAAAATCCCCAGAAATTACATACTGTTTTGTGACTGTACATTTTTGCGGGGAGAGGACTTATAGGTTTCGGTAAAGTTAAGAACGCGTGACCAGCAAACTTTTAAGATCCACCAATCAGCTTAGCACAGGTTTCCAGCACTTATTTTCAGAACGCCAAGCAGTTCATGATAATGTAATCAGATGCTTGGTTCACTCATTCATTCAACAAGAGTTATCGAACATTTGCTATTTACGAGGCACCTTCTAGGCACTGGGAATATAGAAGCAAATAAAAGAGACCAAGTCTTTGTTCTCATGAAATGTATGTTCTAGTGGAGGGACACGGATGATATCTATAAAAGCAAAAAAGGTACTTGTTATGCCAGATAGTAATGAGGGCCATGCAGATTAAGAGGAAAGAGAGTGACAGGGTGGGGCGGAGGCCTATTTTAGGGGGAGTGAACTGGAAAGTCCTCTCTTAAGATTTTACCTGAGCAGAGACCTGGCTGAAATAAGGAAGCAAACTGTGCACTTTTCAGGAAAGAGCATTTCTCAGAAGGATGAGGTGAGGACAAAGCCCCGAGGCAGGTGCAAACAGCAGTCTGTTGTTGGAGCAGCAGGGTTAACTATACCTACTAGTATGGTTAAAAAAAGGCTTTGAGAATTCTTTTTTAATAAAGCAATTCCTTCAAACCATTTGCAACGATTTTATCTGTTTATATTGATAAAGCCCAGTTTTAAAAGCAGATCTAAGAAAAGAGGCACACACCCACTAACTGGCTGGTGCCATAAATTGGCTCAGTCTTTCCTGAGAGCTGTCTAGTAAATTTAACAAGTGCTATAAAACTGTTCACACCTGTGACTTGGTCACTTCACTTTGTGGAATATTTCTGCAAGGCGAAAGGGGAAAAAAATGGTCCAAATCTACCAAAATGCCCTTAGCAGGGCCCTGTATAATACAGTGAAAATTTTCAAACAATCTTAATCCTCAAAAACGGGATGAAAATAAGCAAAAATAAAATAATGAATTTCACCATGCTTGGATTCTATAAAGCTATTAAATGACATGTGGGAACACTATTGAGTGGAAGTGTATATGGAAATGTAAAGTGGAAAAAACAAGCTACAGACCTGGGTATTTATGTTCATCAAAATTATGGAAAAGGTATTGCTACACATTAACAAAGACCAAAAGAGAATTTGGAGGGATACAAAAAATCTATCTTTCAGTCAGCTCTCTTTTTGGGTGGAATTGCTAAGGCTCATAATGGATCTTTAATTTTTTTCTGTTGTTGGATTACACGTCAGATTTTTTTAAGCTGAGGTTTACCACCTGTGAAGTACCACCCCTTTCTCATGACGCTGAAAGGGACAGGGCTGTCCCGCCGGAACCGAACTCATCGTGTCACGCTGAGAAATATGCAAGTGGGGTCCACAGGGGCATAGTCTGGTTGCCACCGTAACTGGAGCTATGAGACAACAGTGAGCTTTTTACTGTGGACTTAGCATCTGCTCTACAGAGATTCACCTAATGGGACAGAAAACCAACAGCAGCTCCCATGGAGGCAGCTAGAACCCTAAGCTGCTGTTTCCACTGTGGCAGGGTATAGAAGAGCAGAAAGTTCTCTTTGCTGTGACAGTTCCCACAGCCTTCCTGAGGCAGCCCAGCATCTAACTTTGTAGTTGTCTCTTCATGGGGAGAGGGGGTGCCCGGCTGATAGAGTTCCAAAGAAAAGTGCTATCTGGGCCACACTGAGCTTTGAGACCTGTTCTCATCATTCAGGTCAATGGTCATCTCTTCAGAGAGGGCTTCCCTGACCACCTGATCTAAAGTAGCTCCTGCCCAGGGATGGAGGACACACACCCCTCTGTTGGGTTCTGTGTGTTAGTCCAAGAATCTTGTTAATTTACTTGTACATTTCTGTATTGCCTGTCTTTCCCCATTACAATGTAGGCTCCTTGAAGACGGGGAGGACTATCTCTGTCTTATTTCCTATTGGTGCTTACAATGATTTCCAGTGCACAGTAGTTCCTCGGTATTTATTTTTTTAGTGAATTAATAAACAGACTTGAAACAATCAGCAATTCGGCATCACTGGACCTCATCTGGCTGTCATTTCTCAAGCCACACTGGATGAAGGGGTTTACAAAGGAAAATGAAAAGAAACTTGGCTGCTGTTTTCATTAGCATCTCAGCAGGAGTGGCACGTTATCTGGGGCCCCAAGAAGTGTTGCTCTGGGGAAGGAGGGGGAACTGTTTCCCTTCCCCTCCTTGAAAAGCTCCCCGTATTTTCATATCCCCACTCTTCCTTCTTCCTTTCCTGCCCTTTGCTTCTTCCAGAGAATGAAGGCTAGCAGACAGGTACGCAGTGGTGGACAGGAGGGAAATCTCTCTCTGTATCTTTCCTCCAGCAGCTGCCAGGGCCCTTAGAGAGGAGAAGGGCATCCATGGAGGCTGGGATTGGGGAAGTGGTCACTCACGACATGCAGATTTGTGGTTGCTTAATTCTTGTATCATTTTAAACAAAGAGCTCACAAAAGAGCTTACAGGGATGAATTCTCCTTCATTCCACAAAATGGGAACTTAGTGTCGGAATGTCAGTGTGAAGTAAAGGCTATCGAGGGGCTACCATCAACATGAAGGTGATTTCTGTCAGGTGGGCGTGGAAATGCTGTCTTATTCTCACACGTGAAAGCAAGTCTTCAACAGGGTACCTGGGGTTATTGCTCTGGAATGTCTGATACACTGCTTCATAGTGTGTAAAGAAGAAAAAAATGCAGCGGTTGAAATGAAGGCTAAAAATCCATCTCTTTCTACGTGATCTTGTCAAGAGCCAAGACTTTCAAAGATCTTTTTTCTACTCAGTCATTTTCTGACAATTTAAACTGAACTGCTGAAAATATGCATACCCTTGGTAATCATTGCTCATGTTTACTGGAAGCTTAGTATATGTCTGGCATTGTGTTAAGCACTTTACATGAACTCCCAATCCAAAGAGGTAGTTACTATCCTTTTTTATTGATGAAACATCTGCGGCACAGAGAAGTTAAGCAACTTGTCTGAGGTCATCCAGCTAGAAGTGACAGAGCCAGGAAATAGATCCAGAAAATGACTCCAGCATCTATGCTTTTATTTATTTATTTTAAAATTTTATTTATTTATTTTATTGAAGTGTAGTTGATTTGCAACATTGTGTTAGTTTCAGGTGCACAGTGATTCAGCTAGATATATATATAAAATTCCTTTTCAGATTCTTTTCTGTCCCCTTATAGGTTATTAAAAAAATATTGAGTATAGTTTCCTGTGCTATACAGTAGGTCATTGTTGGTTAACTATTTTACTGTATATGTTAATCTCAACCTTTTAATTTATCTCTCCCCCCACCCCCCTTTCCCCTTTGGTAACCATAAGTTTGTTTTCTATGTCTGTGAGTCTCTTTCTGTTTTGCAAGTAAGTTCATTTGTATCATTTTTTAAGATTCCACATATAAACAATATCATATGATATTTGTCTCTCTCTGTCTGGCTTACTTCACTCAGTATGATAATCTCTAGGTCCATCAATGTCAGCATCTATACTTTTAACCTTTAGAGAGAGGGCTTTAGAGGGAGAATCCAATTTTCAATTATGTTGGCTTTTTATAAGACTTGAGTTATATAAGATTTCAATAAAAGTTTGCTACCAAGAAAAAAATTAATGAAAATAATGTACAGAAAGCACCAACTACCATAGATGGAGCTCAACCAATGGTAGCCATTGTATTATAAGGAAGTCTTAGAAAGGAGAATGTCCCTCTTCCATAGAGATTAATTTTCTTTGTAACCAGTTAAAAGTAAGTTGCCTCTTCTGAATTGTCTTTAGTGACCTTGGCATTTAAAGTCATACTTGTTTAGGAAACTGGGGTGAAATCCAATTTAGATCATAAAAATGCTGGCAAATAGGGAGAAGTCAGAAAATAGGGAGTTCAGGAGGGTGTGTGAATGCCAGGAAGAAGATTGGGAGCGGGAATAATTGTTGTGATAATCAGTGATTGCATATAGGGTGATTTTCTGGAGAACTTCCCTAGCCTGTCCCTAATTTGGCATTGGTTGCTATAAACATTATTATACATGTCTTTTGGTGCACATATGTAAACATTTCTATCAGGCATATACCAAGGAGAGGAATTCCATACCATATGATATGTATATCTTCAGCTTTAGCAGACATTTCCAAACACTTTTCCCAAGTGGTCATACCAATTTACCTTCCTACCAGCAGTTCTTCAATGAGAACTCCTTGTCAACACTTGGTATTATCAGCCTTTTAAATTTTAACCATCCTGGGGCTGGGGGATATCTAGTGGTATTGTGATATGGTTTTATTTGCATGTCCCTGAAGACTCATGAGATTGTTTTCATATGTTAAATAGCCATGTTCTTCTGGACATCTTTTGTGAAGTTTCTGTTTAAGTCTTTGCTCCTTTTCTATTGAGTTACATTTTTTTTCAAATTGACTTGTAGGAGTTCTTCACCCATTCTGGATAAAAGTCCTTTGTTGGTTATTCAAATTGCCAATATCTTCTCTGCGGATTGACCTTTCACTCCTTCAGTGGTGTCTTTTGATCTTCTGATGAATACTAAAGATACAGAAAAATGGATTCTAGCTGAATAGAGATCTAAATGTGAAATGAAAAACAATAGGATATGTAGGTGAGGAGAAAATTTTCATGACCTTGGGGTAGACAAAGATTTCTTTTACATGATTCTCAAAGCACCAACCTAAAATGGAAAGGTTGATAAATTAGAATACATTAAAATTAGGAACTTCTGGGCTTTCCTGGTGGTGCAGTGGTTAAGAATCCACCTGCCAATGTAGGGGACACGGGTTTGAGCCCTTGTCTGGGAAGATCCCACATACTGCGGAGCAACTAAGCCCATGTGCCACAACTACTGAAGCCCGTGCGCCTAGAGCCTGTGCTCCACAACAACAGAAACCACTGCAGTGAGAAGCCCACTCACCCAATGAAGGGCAGCCCCCACCTGACACAACTAAAGAAAGCCCACATGCAGCAACAAAGACCCAAAGCAACCAAAAAAAAAAAAAAATTAAGAACTTCTGATGGGCAGAGTCAAGATGGCATACTAGGAGAACGTGGAATTCATGTCTCCTCACAACTAGGGCACCTACCAGGTGTCGGTGGGGAACCATGGACACCTAAGGGGATGGGAGGAATCCCCAGTGACCGGCTTGCGAGATCCTGGCTCCCAGGCTGGAGGTTGGGCCTGAGCTCCTGTGGTGGGAGCCCTGAGCTCAAACCACTGGCCTAACAGAGAACCTCAGACTCCAGGGAATTTCATCGTAGTGAGGCCTCCTGGAGGTCCTCATCTCAGCACCAAGACCCAGCTCTATTGAACCGCCTGAAAACTCCAGTGCTGGACATCTCAGGCCAAACAACCAGTAAGACAGGAATACAGCACCACCCACCAAAAATTAAAAAGAAACGACCAAAAAATATGTTACAGATGAAGAAACAAGGTTAAAAACATAATAGATAAAATAAATGAAGACAAAGTAGGCAACCTACCTGAAAAAGAATTCAGAGTAATGATAGTAAAGATGATCCAAAATCTCAGAAACAGAATGGAGAAAATACAAGAAAAATTTAATAAGGATCTAGAAGAACTAAAGAGGAAACAAACAGTGATGAACAACACAATTACTGAAATTAAAAATACTCTAGAAATAATCAGTAGCAGAATAACTGAGGTGGAAGAACGGATAAGTGAGCTGGAAAATAAATTGGTGGAAATAACTACCATAGAGCAGAATAAAGAAAACAGAATGAAAAGAATTGAGAACAGTTTCAGAGACCTCTGGGATAACATTAAACACACCAACATTCAAATTATAGGGGTCCCAGAAGAAGAAGAGAAAAAGAAAGGATCTGAGAAAATATTTGAAGAGATTATAGTCAAAAACTTCCCTAACATGGGAAAGAAAATAATCAAGTCCAGGAAGCACAGACAGTACCATACAGGATAAACCCATACAGACACATATTAATCAAACTATCAAAAATTAAAGACAAAGAAAAAATATTAAAAGCAGCAAGGGAAAAGCAACAAATAACATACAAGGGAATCCCTATAAGGTTAACAGCTGATCTTTCAGCAGAAACTCTGTAAGCCAGAAGAGGGTAGCAGGACATATTTAAAGTGATGAAAGGGAAAAACCTACAACCAAGATTACTCTACCCAGCAAGGATCTCATTCAGATTCAACGGAGAAATTAAAACCTTTACAGATAGCAAAAGTTAAGAGAATTCAGCATCACCAAACCAGCTTTACAACAAATGCTAAAGGAACTTCTCTAGGCAGGAAACACAAGAGAAGGAAAAGACTTACAAAAACAAACCCAAAACAATTAAGAAAATGGTAATAGGAACACACATATTGATAATTACCTTAAATGTAAATGGACTAAATGCTCCAACCAAAACACACAGACAGGCTGAATGGATACAAAAACAAGACCCATACATATGCTGCCTACAAGAGACCCACTTTAGACCTAAGGACACATACAGACTGAAACTGAGGGAATGGAAATAGATATTCCATGCAAATAGAAATCAAAAGAAAGCTGGAGTAGCAATTCTCACATCAGACAAAATAGACTTTAAAATAAAGACTATTACAAAAGACAAAGAAGGACACTACATAATCATCAAGGAATCAGTCCAAGAAGATATAACAGTTGTAAATATTTATGCACCCAACATAGGAGCACCTCAATACATAAGGCAAATACTAACAGCCATAAAAGGGGAAATTGACAGTAACACAATCATAGTAGGGGACTTTAACACCCCACTTTCACCACTGGACAGATAATCCAAAATGAAAATAAATAAGAAAACACAAGCTTTAAATGACATATTAAACAAGATGGACTTAATTGATATTTATAGGACATTCCATCCAAAAAAAACAGAATATATTTTCTTCTCAAGTGCTCATGGAACATTCTCCAGGATAGATCATATCTTGGGTCACAAATCAAGCCTTGGTAAATTTTAAAAAATTGAAATCGTATCAAGTATCTTTTCTGACCACAATGCCGTAAGACTAGATATCAATTACAGGAAAAACACTATAAAAAATACAAACACATGGAGGCTAAACAATACATTACTAAATAACCAAGAAATCTCTGAAGAAATCAAAGAGGAAATAAAAAAATACCTGGAAACAAATGGCAATAAAACATGATGACCAAAACTGATGGGATGCTGCAAAAGCAGTTCTAAGAGGGAAGTTTATAGCAATACAATCCTACCTCAAGAAACAAGAAACATCTCAAATAAACAACCTAACCTTACACCTAAAGGAACTAGAGAAAGAAGAACAAAAAATCCCCTAAGTTAGCAGAAGGAAAGAAATCATAAAGATCAGATCAGAAATAAATGAAAAAGAAATGAAGGAAACGATAGCAAAGATCAATAAAACTAAAAGCTGGTTTTTTGAGAAGTTAAAAAAAATTGATAAACCATTAGCCAGACTCAACAAGAAAAAATGGGAAAAGACTCAAATCAATAGAATTAGAAATGAAAAAGAAGTAACTACTGACACTGCAGAAATACAAAGGATTATGAGAGATTACTACAAGCAACTATATGCCAATAAAATGGACAAGCTGGAAGAAATGGACAAATTCTTAGAAAAGCACAACCTTCCAAGGAAGAACCAGGAAGAAATAGAAAATATGAACAGATCAATCACAAGTACTGAAATTGAAACTGTGATTAAAAATCTTCCAGCAAACAAAAGTTCAGGACCAGATGGCTTCACAGGCGAATTCTATCAAACATTTTGAGAAGAGTTAACACCTATCCTTCTGAAACTCTTCTAAAATATAACAGAGGGAGGAACACTCCCAAACTCATTCTACAAGGCCACCATCACCCTGATACCAAAACCAGACAAAGATGTCACAAAAAAAGAAAACTACAGGCTAATGTCACTGATGAACATAGATGAAAAAATTCTCAACAAAATACTAGCAAACAGAATCCAACAGCACATTAAAAGGATCATACACTATGGTCAAGTGGGGTTAATCCCTGGAATGCAAGGATTATTCAGTATAAGCCAATGTGATAAACCATATTAACAAATTGAAGGAGAAAAACCATATGATCATCTCAATAGATGCAGTCATAACAAGATGGAAAGACAACCCTCAGAATGAGAGAAAATATTTGCTAATGAAGCAAATGACCAAGGTTAATCGCCAAAATATACAAACAGCTCATGGAGCTCAATATCAAAAAGACAAACAACCCAATCCAAAAATAAGCAGAAGACCTAAATAGACATTTCACCAAAGAAGACATACAGATGGCCAAGAGGCACATGAAAAGATCCTCAATATCACTAATTATCAGAAAAGTGCAAATCAAAACTACAATGAGGTATCACCTCACACCAGTCAGAATGGCCATCATCAAAAAATCTACAAACAATAAATGCTGGAGAGGGTGTGGAGAAAAGGGAACCCCTAGAAGGGTGGGATAGGGAAGGTGGGAGGGAGACGCAAGAGGGAGGGGATATGGGGATATATGTATACATGTAACTGATTCACTTTGTTATAAAGCAGCAACTAACACAACACTGTAAAGCAATTATACTCTAATAAAGATGTTAAAAAAAAATTAGGAACTTCTGTGCACCAAAAGACAGAATTAGGAGTGTGTACTAAGCACTTGCATTATATCCTTCAATCTTTTCAAACAGGGATGTAAGTATCCCTGTATTACAGATGAGGCATTGAGGCCCAGAGAGGTTAAAGAGCTTGCCCTGGACCACAAAGCTTACTAATGGAGGAGCTGGGATTTGAACTCAGGTCTCACTGAGTCTAAAGACCAAGTTCCTAACTGCTGGTGGTGCTGTCTTTCCTCTTCTGCCTCCAAAATGTCCCCTGTGGGGCCTGGCACAGTGTTGGGCTCCAGACATGTGTCGCCGTTGGCTTCCTGTGGCGCCTTCCTGTGTGCGTTCCCCCCTGTCAATTATTCTGTTCTTCCACCACTGTTTTGTTAGCTTGGCCTGCTGGGAACAGTTGCTCTTTGGTCTTTTTTCTGAGTTCCAAGGAAGCAAGATTCCTCTGGGCACGATTCACCACAGCTGCACCTGGGAGAGACTTGGACAGCCATCCTGTGTCTGGAGCATGTCTGATCCAGCAGGATGAATGGCAGAGCCCTGGCAAAGAGGGGAAGTGGTGGCTCTCGTGGGGTAGTGCCAGGACCGCCAAGCCCCACTCTGTGTACTCAGAGGCTGCGGGAGTCCCTGTGGCCCAGCATCCTGGTGTGTGGTCCACCGCTTCTGCGTCCTTCCCTTCCTGGCTGCCAGAGGCCGGCCCTTGGAGCTGGGTATCTGGACACTCAGGCAGGGCCCTGCGCAGGCTGCCTCTGTGGGAAGCGAAAGCAGAGCTGGGTTTGGGGGCCATGGGTGGGTCACTTGGAGTTGCTGCCAGGGTCACCGCAGACCCAGATACCTGCCATGCATGCCGATGACACTGGAAGGTAGAGGTTGCGTGTCCTGTGAGAAATCTTGTGAGAATTAGGCAATGCCTGGACTCTACCCCATCTGAGCCTGCTCAGGGCATCTGGATTCCAGGACCACTGCCTCTCAAGAGGGTCCTGTGAAGGGAATTGCAGGCCTGCCTCCAGATCAGATTTGAGCCAATCATGCTTAATCATAGTGGTACCATTTACTGAGGACTCAGGTGCCAGGTGTTTTGCCTCAGCAGAAATGTACATAAAAAGCTTACGTTTTATATACACTTTCTCAATACTTACAAACCTCAGTGAAACACAAATTATCATTATTTTTAATGTACAGCTGTGACATGAACACTAAGACTAGCCTCCGCCCTGCCCTCATAGCTGCTAAGTGGCGGAGTCCGGATTCAAACCCACATCAGTGTGATGTCAAAAACTCAGAGGAGTGCTCACCATAAGCTAATGAAGCTTCAGCCTCAGAGCCCCCCATTTACATGGGTCCCTTCCAAGGCATAGGAGGGCCCTAGCAATGTGTTCACATGGTCATATGTTCTTTAAAAATTTGCAAAACAAAAAAATAAATTGCAAAATAATAGATTATTTCCTTAGTTACCATTTCCTTCCACTTCGTCTTTCCTCCCTCAAGCTTGCCCTGGTTTGGTGCAGAGCCAGAGCCAGGCAGTGTGGGGATGTGGCTGAGAGGAATTCGCGTTGGGATATATTCAGTTAGGGTTTGGTGGGTTATTCTTTTTTTTTTAATTTTATTGGAGCAGAGTTGATTTACACTGTTGTGTTAGTTTCAAGGGTACAGCATAGTGATTCAGTTATACATGTACACGTATTCATTCTTTTACGATTCGTTTCCCATATAGGTTATGGTGGGTTATTCTGACCTGGCTTGCAATCACTTCTGTGATTGTCTGGTTATCCCTAGCTGTCCCACTGAAGGGACGGCTTCCAGGAATACTCCTGTCCCCTGCGCCCACTCACCTGGCCTCATGAACGTACTGGCAGAGACTGGACTGCGACTATGAATGTGGCCTGTGTCTTCAGCACAGGAAGTATGCAGAAATGGAGAAGAAACATGAAACTTTTGAGAAAAACTATTAGTAATCAAAACTAATTTTTATCTTTCTATTCCTTCTAGTTAATGATATTGCAAAACTAGTTGTCATATAGAGGCAATCAAAGAGAATGCAGCCAAAAATATAGACAAAAATTAGAGAGGTGTGTCAGGCAGTGAATTCATACAAGCTGTTATATTATTTTTCTGGATTTTGTGTCTGCAGCATCTGTGATCCAGCAGGATGAATGGCAGAGCCCTGGCTAAGGCCATTCAAAAACATGACTGAAGGCAGGTGGCGGCCGGTGCACTTGGGGTCAGGGTTGAAGCATTTGGAGATAAGGTCTTTAAAGAGGTAACTAAGTTAAAATGAGGTTATTTGGGTGAGTCCTAATCCAATATGACTGGTGCCCTTATTAGGAGAGGAGATTAAGACACACATATATCAATGATTGTACAGAAAGAGCAAGGTCTCATTTGGAATATCAGTCAGTGATATTTGTCAGTTTTTAAAAATTTGTAAATTGTGGGCGTTTGTCTCATTCTCAACAGTTACTTTTGTAGCTAGTTTTCTGTTTAAAATTGGGTATCATCTTAAAGAGGACCCAAACCCAACCCTGGAACCGACTCTGCCCAAACTCATCATGCTCTTAGCATAGGAAGGTCCCCCAGTCCTCAGCGTGGATGGGGAAATGGGGCCTCTTTTCTGGAAAAGTCTGAGCTGCCAGCACTTTAGAAAGTGCTACAGGCGTCCTGTAATGGGGATGGGAGGCTGCAGGTGTCCTCCAAGGCAGGCTGCGGAGGCTGAAGAGGGTGCAACAGCACAGCAAAGTCCCTGAGAGAGGGTGGCCACCAGCTGGCAGTGGGATCCGTCCAATGTTTACACTGAGCAAAAGAGGGCTGGGGGCAACTTACGAATCACTCAGCCTTTTGCACTGTTGCAGTAGCTTTCCGTACAGCCCCATCCCAAATTGAATTTGCAGATAAGATTTCCTTGGACATCTCGGTCCATGGGGAATTCTGGTGCCACCTCAGGAGTGAGGATGCAGAGGTGAGCAGGTGTGAGAGCGAGGCTGCTGCACAGGTGGCCTGTTCTGCCGCCCCACGGGTTTTTGAGCAGTGGACACAGAAACATGACTGAAGGCAGGTGGTGGCCGCTGCACTTGGGGTCAGGGTTGAAGCGTACTGTGTCCTCTGTGATCCCAGGTCACACCAGCTCATTCACTCTGGCCCCAGGGAGTTGCAGCAGCTGCAGGGCTGGAGCTTGCCTTTCTTTCAGGAACTCGCCTCCTTTATGATTTTCACTTCTCCATCTGGTGTCCAGACTGCAAATTACAGGAGGTGACGATGCATCTCTTCTCTCGCTGAACAAAGGGACTGCGGTGATAATAGGCTGAGTGGGCTACCCCAGCTCCAGGAATGTTCCTCCTTCTGCGTCCTCTGGCAGCCAACCAGCGCACAGGCTGAAGGAAGCTTCACCAGGGACAGGGCCCCAGTGCGGGTGCTTTGCTCAGAGGCTGCCCTGCGGGGCGGGAAGGATGTGCCCATGGACACTGGGATTAGAGAAAATGATTGTACAGAGAGAGCAAGGTCTCATTTGGAATTCTAAGAAGCAGAGAGGCTGAAGGAGGCGAAGAGTCACTGGTCTAAGAACAGCCTGATATAGCCCGTCCTGGGTGTCCCTCAGAGTTAGCTGTTTTCTGGCTTATGAGTGTAGGGATCAAGGGTTATTCCTCAACCTCTGCCTTTATGTCCCCCTCTGCATGAACAGCACTCAAAAGAGTGAACACGTCCACACAGCTACGCTCCCCTGTGACCACAGGTGCATTCAATTACATTCTGTACCCGTATATACATATAATACAATTCTACACACAATACACACACAATAAAATAAGTAGCATTTGGGATAATGTTATGGGCTGAATTGTGTCCCCCCCTGAAATTCATATGTTGAAGTCCTAACCCCTGGTACCTCAGAACGCAACTGCATTTGGAGATAAGGTCTTTAAAGAGGTAACTAAGTTAAAATGAGGTTATTTGGGTGAGTCCTAATCCAATATGACTGGTGCCCTTATTAGGAGAGGAGATTAAGACACACATGTATCAAGAGAAGACCCTATGATGACACAGAAAGACAGCCATCTAAAACCAAGGAGAGAGACCTCAGAAGAAACCAACCCCGTCCACACCTTGATCTTAGACTTTCAGCCTTAAACACTGTGAGAAAATAAATTCATGTTGTGTGAGCCTGTACTGGTCTGCGGTATTTTGTTATGGCAGCCCTAGCAAATTGATACAGATAACGATGGTGACTTCACTGCAATGGACTTGAATAAGCAGGAAAAGATACTCCTTCACGATGGAGGTTACCTTGTTTTAACACACTGACTGCTAGGAATTTCACATATGGGATTTTGCAGCCACTGATCCAGGCCAGGCCTGTGGATGCTCCCCTCAGATACCTCACAGTGATCCTTGCCAAGCTCATCTGCACCCCAGCATCTTCTGGTGAGTTCCTGTGCTTGCCATCATCCCTGATAGCACTAGGGGTTTTTAGCCTCTGGAGTCTTCTTTTGCCCCTCCTATAATATCCTTATCATGAAACAGGAAAGAAAGGAAAGGGGGGCAGAGGGCAACTTTTCTTAAATACTGAATAGGTTCTAGATCAGGTGGGCTAGGGGCCTAGAGAAAGGGTGAAGACCTGTGTGGGATGATGGGCTAGGGATTTCCAGTCTGCTGCAGGGAAG
The DNA here is from genome assembly GCF_003031525.2 of Neophocaena asiaeorientalis asiaeorientalis. NCBI lineage: Eukaryota > Metazoa > Chordata > Mammalia > Artiodactyla > Phocoenidae > Neophocaena > Neophocaena asiaeorientalis. The sequence continues at coordinate 3,031,051 of NW_020175829.1, read as the reverse complement.
GAAAAGGGGAAACAAAGTTGTTAGAGCAAAGAGAGAGGATCTAGCCTGGGGGAGAGAACTTGGGAGAGGCGCAAGCAGGGCCCAGGAGAAGGAACAGCCCACAGAGGGGAGTGAGAGCACAACCTTGATGAAGCGTTCTATATTCATGCTGTCCAATATGGGAGCCACTAGTCCTGTGGTCGTTGAGCTCCTGACATGTGGCTAAGTGTGACTGACTGAGAAACTAAATTCTTAATTGAATTTTAGTCATTTCAAGTTTAAGTATAAATAGCTACGTGTGGCTGCAGTGTTGGGTAGCACGGTTCGGTTCTAGAGATCATGGCTTTGCTGCTTGCCTACTCAACGGCAACCTTCCTTCTCCCTTGCTCACTGAACCCCAGTTTTGTTCAGTTATGTGCTTTAGGGAAGAGTGAGCTCCTTCCAAGCTCTCTGGGGGGAGGTAAGTCTTGATTAGTCTAAGCCAGTTATGGTAATTATATTCCCCTTGTTAGTGATTAGTTTAGGAGTAGGCAAATGATGTAAATCCAACCCATGAGACGGAGGGGCACGTCTGCTGGAGGATTCTGAGAATGTTCTCCTTGATCTTAGAAAGGATCATAAAGAGGGGATGGTCCCTCTTCTGGCCCTTGGATTTTTCTGTGAAAATCTGATGTTTAGAATGGCTGGAACCACCTCATGCCCACAAGGGGACAAAAGCCAGTATGCTGAGGATGGCTGACCTAAAAGATGCAGAGAACCTGGGTCTTCAGTGATGTTGCCAAGCCATACCATAACCAACCTTGTAATTGTCCTACCTCCTTTGTTATGTGAAATAACAATTCCCTTTATTAGTAAAGATATTTGAAGCTGGGTCTTCTGTTAAATGCTGTCAAAAGTATTCTTTGGGGGACTTCCCTGGTGGCGCAGTGGTTGAGAGTCCGCCTGCCGATGCATGGGACGCGGGTTCATGTCCCGGTCCAGGAGGATCCCACGTGCTGCGGAGCGGCTGGGCCCGTGAGCCATGGCCGCTGAGCCTGTGAGTCCGGAGCCTGTGCTCCGCAACGGGAGAGGCTACAACGGTGAGAGGCCCGCGTACCGCAAAAAAAAAAAAAAAAAAAGTATTCTTTGGGGATTAGCAAGTCCACAGCAGGCAGTTTGTGTTTCTGCCTCCAATGCCAATGCTGTAAAACACAGCACTTTTTCTCATCATGTTCCTCAAACTAATGTTCCAAGCAGACACTACCAGTCAGTTGGAGTCAATATGCTAGATGAAAATCAGTTTGCCATTCCTGCTCTGGGGCAGATGACCACAGCATCTCCTCTGCCACAAACTCCCCAGCAAATACTTTCTTCCCATTGGTCCTGGCTTAACAAGTGGAAAGTATGCCTGTGAAATCAAACAATACATCAATACCCATGACACCAGTCCACAGAAACAATTCAAATAAGCCTGAATCAAGGGAAACAGGTTTTCCTTATGCCCAAGGACGTTAAAAAAAAGTACTTATTTTTTTAAGGGTCAATTGATGTTTGCAAGGGAAGTCAGTCACACAGCAACCTTTATTTGAACATAATGGAGCAAAAATGCTCTTTTATTAATCTGATGTCCATTAAATGTCTTTGCAGCTGTTACATGAATGGTAGGTGTATGGCACATAAATGTATACACATGTCCACGGCTGATTTATGCTGTACACGAGTCATCCCACATGGAGCATGCCCTCACTCACACAAGGATACGCATGGCTGTCTCGGGCATTTGTTAAAACACACTTGGTCAAACATTTTGGCAATACGGGAATCAGACACAGAGAGGCATACCAGAAAGATGAGTTCACAACAGGACCAGCTGTACTTAAGAGAAAAACTCTAGAAACCCGTAACAGAATTTATTGGGGTTCACACATGCAGCACATATATACAGTACACTTGGGGTAACGGGAATATTCATAGCAGGAGGGTTTACAGAGCAGTAAAAACAGAAGAGAAACAAGACAAAACAAAACGCCCAAGTGCCAAAACCAAGGAGAGGACCACTGCCAAGATCTCATTGCAAAGGAGAGTGGATTGTTGGTTTAACATGTGTCCAAAATGGAGGTTCACCTGAAAGAACAAACTCTTCTAGGACTTTATTTACAGTATGTAGACATTAGTGAAGGATGTATGGTCTATTCAATGTGCTCCTGCATCAGGACAAGGATACAGAACCGCATTTTGGATGGTATGAAAGCACGTATCAAGAAAGAACATTTCTTTTTTCGTTTGTTTGATTTAGGACATAGACTCAGTACCATAAATGTATAACAATAGCAGAGGAGATGAGATTAAGCCAATCTGTCCAGTTCTATCTAGGTAGGCCTGGTGAATGTCAAAGGCAAGGAAGGAGTTTCCTTCTTCAACGCCTACCAGGGTGTGAGAGGGGAGACACTTTGTAACTTCAAACAAATTCATTTTTGTTCGCACAGCATATAATAGCCAATTTGCTGTACATCCTCCCTGAAGGAACAATACTCATAGAGAGTGGCGGGTTCTCTGCACTGTGGGTCTTATTCTGAATCAATACAAACGCAGAAAGAAACCATTTGTGTACCACAGGAGATTGAAATTGTTGTCTTTCCCTCCCTTGGGTTTATGGGCAGTGCTGAGCCGCAAACCCATGGGACTCAATTTGGTGTGGCCTGGGTCTATGCAGTGGGTGGCCATGTACTGGTCAGGGCTCTAGGTAGCGGCATGTAGGCACGTGATGAACCATTGTCTTGGAGGAGGAGTCTGATTTGTAGCATTTGTCAATGTCCGTGGTGTGAATATTCCCACCATGGCTGATTTCAAGCTACAAAGGTGATGTCACTGACCTGCAGCTGGGAAGTAGCGCTCAGTAGCCCAGCATCACGGGGGTTTTTCTCCCATACAGACACAATAGGTGTCGATTACCTCAAGGGCATACGTAATACTAAAATGAGTAAAATAATTAGAAAGTGATGAGTTTAGAATATTTATTACCTCTGTTTCTAACTATAATTTAATTGTACTTTCACATATTTTAATTTTTTATAATGGCTGTTTCTCAACCATTTTTGGCTCACAGAATTCCTGAAATGATGGGCTCTGAGGAACTGGTTTGCACCTGCTCTAGCCCATCCCTGGCTTTCGACGGCTTGGCCCCTGTGAGCTGCTCGGCCAGTCACTTTCCAGTCACCTGAAAGCTGCTTAGGACCCAGCAGCTGCTTAGAAGCACCCCAGCTTCTAGGGTGGACCACTAGCTGGTGTTAAACCCCGTGCGGGTCTGAACAGAGGGCTGAGGGCTGCTTTCTCTCCCTCCTGGTTCTGGGCCCTCTTGGCACAAAGTGAGCACGGAGGTGGCAGGGTAGGCAGAGAGCGGGCAACCTCTGCAACCTCAGCAGTTAAATCTGAGTGGAAGGCACCTGCTGGCCTTCTGCACCAAGTAGTACCCTCGGCAGGCACGGAGAGGTGTGTCCACTCCCCGTGGTCAATGAATTCCGGGACCTCGCTGCGGGCCTCCTTGCCTTCCAGGAGTCAAGCATCGAGCTCTAAGACTTCTGCCTCAGAGATGGGCCTCGCTCAGACCTCATGCCAGGGGCGCCCATCCCATCAGGCACAGCAGTCGGGAAGGAGTTGGAAATCCCGCCCAGCACGGGGAGCTGTGTCAAAGCCAATGGTCTAGGGCTTCCCTGGTGGCACAGTGGTTGAGAGTCCGCCTGCCGATGCAGGGGACGCGGGTTCGTGCCCCGGTCCGGGAAGATCCCACATGCCGCGGAGCGGCTGGGCCCGTGAGCCATGGCCGCTGAGCCTGCGCGTCCGGAGCCTGTGCTCCGCAACGGGAGAGGCCACAACAGTGAGAGGGGGCAAAAAGGAAGTCGCGACTCTGGAGGGGAGGGCGGAGGGACACTGACAACCACCTTCTCTCTGCTCTGCCCCTCAGGCCCCAGCACCCAAAGGTCTTTTACAGCTTTGAGACGCTTTACCATGCACTGGTTTTAAACTGAAATCTGAAAAGCGCCTGCCACTGACTGTCAGAACCTGTTTTCTGGGTGGCTTATCTGCTGTGACTTCGTCACAGGTCTTCAAACACAGAAAGGAAACACCCTGGGAAGCTGAGGCCTGAGGACGTGGCAGCAGCTGGGGGATTTGCTGACTCTGCTCCAGAGAGGACTCCAGCCGCTGCTGCCTGCTCTGAACAGACTTCCCAGCCCCCGCCTCTAGTTTCAGCCATAAAAAGAATGCCTGCCCCAGAAGAAACTGGGACTTTAAAACTGAACACCTCTATTTTACGCATTCACTTTGCTGTATAGCTGAAACTGACACAGCAGTGTAAAGCAGCTATACTCCAATTAAAAATAAAATGAACACCTCTATAAAGATGGGGTGATCTCGGCTGCTGATGCTTTTCCTTTAACACCTTAGCTTGGCTTCCCGCCAGGATATTTAAAGAAATAGCACATGTATGGCTCCATTTTTCTCATTTTCCAAGTATGTACTAGTTAGTAGTCCCTCCAACAAAGGCTAAGCAATTGGGGGGCTTTCTCCTCCTGTCAAAGATATTCCCAATTTCTGAGTAGTTCCTGCTCTGCCCATGGTAGGCTATTCCTTCTTTCTTTCTTTTTTTTGTTTTAACATCTTTACTGGAGTATAACTGCTTTACAATGATGTGTTAGTTTCTGCTGTATAACAAAGTGAATCAGCTATACATATACATGTATCCCCATATCTCCTCCCTCTTGCATCTCCCTCCCACCCTCCCTATCCCACCCCTCTAGGTGGTCACAAAACACCAAGCTGATCTCCCTGTGCTATGCAGCTGCTTCCCACTAGCTATCTATTTTACATTTGGTATTGTATATGTCCGTACCACTCTCTCACTTCGTCCCAGCTTACCCTTCCCCCTCCACGTATCCTCACGTCCATTCTCTACGTCTGCGTCTTTATTCCTGTCCTGCCCCTAGGTTCTTCAGAACCTTTTTTTTTTTTAGATTCCATATACATGTTTATTTCTTTTAAATTTGGGAAAATAACACTTTGTGTTTATGGGGCGGGGGTAACAACAGGTAATGGGGGTCAATATGAGGACCCCCCCATTATAGATGCTTTCTCTTTCATTCTCCTGTTTCCCTGCCCTTATTTAAGTCCTTAATTAAGGGTTAACTAACTACACACAGCACAGCGCCTCAACCTAGCACATGAAAGTTATTCAATAAATATTTATTGATGAGATGACAAGAGATCAGGGGATGTTCTGCCCAGCTCTTTCCTCCACCCAGTGCTGTTAGCCTGCAACTATGGCCCATGAACTGTATCCTTGTCACTCAAAATCCTGAGATTACTAAACTGGATCAAGGTCTTGGTTGAGCAAGACAGAAGTCAGCCCTGGCAATGGCTGTGCCTGGTTGGTGAGACACCATTGGTAGGAGGAATGGTCAATATTTAGAGCAAAAGAACATCACATGGAGAACTGTCACTCCATACCTGAAACAATGCAGGGACACGCAACACATCTAGAAGACACTTACAATTCTGTCTACGTTACAGATTGTGAGAGAAGCTGTACTCAAAACACACTTTGCTTGGCAGAAACATAAACTGTAAGAAATGTGTAGTCCATTTCAGAGTGCCCTACTGTGTAGGTTTCTTTTCATTGTGGCAACTTGACTGCTGTTTCTGTAGGTTTGTACCTTGACTGAGTTCAACATGATATGGGGGTTCATGGAAAACCAAACATACAGCCAACACGCCCTTAACAATCAACCGACTGTCTTTCCGTGATACCAGGTGAAGGCCAAATTCAGACATTTCCGGCTTCAGAGCCTTGAATGCATGAACAAGTGAAGTGCATTACTGAAGAAATAGGTAGAGGCCATTTTGATATTAAGCAGAAAAAAATGGAGAATATCATATTCTGTTTTGATTGGCAGAGGGAATCAGAAGCTATTCCCATGGAATGCTTTCAAAATGATCCCAGGGCTGAGAAAATCTCAGTTCTGCCCTAATCTCTTCATTGGAAACTTCTCAACATCTTGGACTCTCCCTTTGGTCACTACATGTCTTTTCCCACCTCTCTCTTGATATCTCAAGACATCCAGAAATGCAGCTACGCAGTTTGGTGCAAACGTGAGCTTAGGCTTGGTGAGTTTTGTAAGTGAAGGTGCATTTGCCAACTCAGGTGAAATCACTTTAAAACTCTGCTTCTGAAGGCCTAGGTCTGCATAAGGCCATGCTTCAAGAATAAAACGGAGTAGAGTCAGGAGAGCTATGGAATGCAGCCTTTGTGACAGGACTGTGATCAGAGAGTCTTCTAACTGTCTGCATCCCTACAGGGTGGGCCCTTTCCTTGGCAGGCGCTGGGAACTGTCAAACCAGCAGTGAATGGAGATAACGCTCAGGGTCCTAAGAAGCTGGCAGCACAAACAACATGGGAACCACGCTCTTGCCTCTCCCACAGCGGCTTCCCAAACAACGTCCTGAGCTCTTGCATGTTTATCTATTTCCTAATTTTTCAGTTTCTAAACTCAACCTATTTGGTGCTTGTAAAGAAGAGCTTAGCATAAGAAGAAGATAGTAAGATGAAACTATTTTCATGACGATCCTCTAGAATCTTAGACTAGTCCCAGTAGCAAACTAGTCCCAATCCACAGATGGGAAAACTGGGGACCAGAGATGTTCAATGACCTACGTTCTCCTCAACAAGATCTGGGTCTCATTATTGGTTAGTGGGGGAATTTGGGTGAGGACCCATCTATCTTATCTCCCAGCATCAGTCTTCTGGGTGTAAGATGACCACTAGCTGTTGGGTTCGGCTTCCAAGGCAGCGAGATTAAATGAGAGGAGGTTAAGACAGGAGGGTAAGACCCATTACTGGGGGTATAATGTATAGGACTTTCAGTTTGGAGCAGCTGGATTTTTTCCTACTGAGAGGACCAGTGATAATAACAGGATTCTGGAGCATTCTGGATTGATTCAAAGAGCTATTAGGAAATTTTAGATAGAAAAGGAGTTGGAAATATAGAAGCCAGCGGGAGTGTTTCCTAGGCTTTCATTTGCGCACATGCTCTCATTTTCTTTCTACTGCAGGTGAAATGAGTTGCTGGCTGCACGTCCGTGTGCCAACAGCCTGCTGCACTGATAGAACTGGGAGTTTCTGTTTAATCGCATGGCTCTACCTTAATCCTGCTGACCCCAAAACAAGCCGGACAGGCCACACCACATACTTTGGGAAGAACTTGAGCTCTCTCACGGAAAATGACGGTGATGGGGACAACGAGAAGGAGGCAGGGACACTGCAGGAAAAGTGGAAAAGGTGGTGACCAAGAAGGTTTGTGACCACAGACTGTCCAGGAGATTAGAAGAGATCCCTCTTGGGCCACCTGGGAGGTTTGGATTAAGTGACAAGAAGGTCAAGAAAGGTCATTCTGAAGGGGATGCGTGGTGGCAGGTCTCATCCAGTGCAGTTCTGCTGGCTTATCCCATTCTGACCTAACCCAGGGTTCAGATAAAATACCACGTAAACCGTACTCTGGAGATGTGATGCATTTAGAACTACGACAGACATTTGAGACATTTCCAAAAGTAAAGACAGTCCAGTAAGCAAAGTTAACTGCTGCAGAAGATCTACAGACAGCAATACCCATGCACATTTCTCTTTTGAATGGCTTGACGGAGATACACATTACTTTTGCAGTTATTACCACACATGCTACATTCAACTAAAAAACCTGCTCAGGTCCCCAAATATGTCTTTTGTAAGAAGATAAATCAAGGGGTAGGTAGGTGAGGAAATGAGTACGAATGGAAGAGCATACAGAATATGTTCGGGGGTTGTCTGACTGTCATCTTCGTTTGCCAATAATATTCCAGGAGGCAGAGGTGAAAAAAAGTTCTGTTTCTTTCCTGCTTTGTTGATATTGTTCTAATAGATCTCGTCTAGTCTTTATTGATTTTCCTTCTTTCTGCCACCATTGCAGTTTGGGGTTTGAGTTTTCCTGATGCTCTGGCCCTGAGCCCGCATCCCCAGGGAACCACCCTCATCCGGCCAGCCCCCGACACCAGGCTGCCCGCCCTGTACAGGCCTGAATTACTTCAAGGGAGAGTCGATTAATGGCTTCTGTTCATGAAAGAAGCTTTTCACAGAGCCTCAACTCTGCTGTCTGGAGCTCTCGGAGGATCAGGCGGAAGGGGAGAGAGAGGCGGAGTGGTCTGTGGGGTTAAGACATCTTTGAATGTAATGACTATTGGAAACAAAGGCTCTCCCTTCCTGGAGGCCCCAGGGTCGTGGCCTGTTGGAAACGCCTACAATAAGTAATAAGGATAACCCTCTACCAAGACATCGAGAGTTTAAAAAAGGACTATTGTTTTAATATGGGATTTATTCCTGGCTGCTGGTCATCACTGCAAGTCTACCTGGAGGCTTCAGATTTCAAAGATGAGTAAAAAGGACCAGCGTGGAGGAGGGGCAGCCCCAGGGGTGAGAAGGTCACAGAGCTGACAGCCGTGGGAATGTCCTGCCGACCTCTCTCTTCAGGCCCAGGCAGACTCCAGAGGTAACACGAGCAGCCAGACCCACCAGGAGATGCTGCCCTTGTCTGCCCGAGGGCCCCCTGGAGCACAGCAGGCTGTGATTTCACACAGATGCAGCAGCCAGGAACACACCGACCAGTGCACCGGCCTAGCCAAGCCATGCGCATTGCTAGTAGGAAGTCCAATGTCAACTTCCCAGGGGTACTCTAGACGAGAGAGTTTGGGTGAAGGGCAGACTCAGGTGGGCAGACCCAGTTAGAAAGTGGCTTTTTTCCCTTGAATCTGCTACCTGACAAGGTCAATGGCAGCTGGGGGTGGGGTGGCGGGTGGGGATGAATGTCGGTTCACGATCCCCCTGAGTTCTGACTTTCTAATATTCTGAACCACGTGCCGCGGTCACAGACATAATTACAGGGCCTGTTCCTCGTACTTTTCAGAAGTTTCACCGGGGGCTTTCTGGCAGAAGTCCTGCTCGTGCAGCTCAGAGATCTTTGCTGCCAACAGCAGAGCCCCTATTTTTCTTGTCAGCAGAGACAGTCACGTTAACTGTCAAGCCTGAAAGAGCCCCACCCAGCTCTGTTTGGTGTCACGTGGTTTTTTTTTTTTTTTTTTGAAAGGCCCTGCTGTAACAGCAAGAATTGCTGGGTGTCCTTTTCTAAGTAAACAGGAAATATCACTCTGTTTGAAAAAAAAAAAAGAATCCCTCTTCTCAGCACAAATGCGATAATACGCCAACTTATCTTTCCCGTGAATGTTGAATTAGGAGCAGCCCAGTCCTCTTATAGCAGCCCAGCCCTCTTCTTAGCTTCTGAACCTTCAGTGAGCAGAATCTCCGGAAGGCCCGGCTGACCAGCACATTTTAAAAATCCTTCCACTGATTTCTGGGAGGCAGTAGCATCACAGTTAGGAAAGACAACGATGCATGAAAAAAAACAAACAAACTGCAAAATCACATTTAAGGGGCGAGATGGTACGCATCTAAATTTTAGTCGCAGCAAGAATTAGTGTTTTGGTATTTGACCGCTTTTCTATATCTGAAAAAGCTGGAGCCTTGAGTCAGTCGGGAGAGTTGACACGGGGCAGCATAAAGAAACACAGGATGGATGGCTTTTTTTCCATTACATCAGGACCTGGGTTCGTGTGTCAGGCAGGCGCAACCCCACCAGTCCTCCACACACGAGCACGGTGGAGGCCAGCAGGATGGGGATTGCTTTGGTGATGCTGACCAGGGAGCCGAATATTAAGTTTCCGAGGACGGCCGCTGCTTTGCACAGTGCATTCAAGAAGCCAAAGCCTGTTGCCCTGCAAAGGACAGAGATATGGACAAGGTTGAGAAAGTGTCTTCCAAGAGTCCAACTTTAGACACAAATGTCTTCTAGGATAATTTTCAAAGATCTTCAAGTAGACTGTTTTGTACGTCCTTAGAGCAAGTAATCAAATATTTGTCAGCACATTTGCAAGTAGAGAACCCCAGCTGTTGGTATTGTTCCTTCAGCCCTCTGTTGACTTTCTTGCCACCTCAACTCATTCTTATTCTGCCCATGAGTTTATTGTGAAGAGAAAGAGAAAGGACATTTCAGGGAGTCAGAAAAGTTACATTAAATTGAAATGTATGACGATGTATTTCTTTAAATTTTACTTTTTACTCCCTATCTCCTCTTATCTTAATTCGTGTGTGAGGTTTTAAATACTTAAAGTGCATGGAACTTTCAGAGAAAATCAGGGATGACTGGGTTGTACTTGCATCGTTCTGGCACCATGGAAGTGAACTCTTACTCTTGTCCCAGATGTTTTTGGTAGCGGGCAGAAACCGAACCCTGAGCTGGGTGGCCACCAATGAGCCAGTGACACATTTCTTACACCCTCACCAGAGTCCTAGGTGGGAAATCAAGCCCAAGACAATATTACAGAGGAAATCAGATTGTAGGCCCACAGAAGATCCTGTTTAACTCTGCTGACATATAATATGTGCACGTGGTATATGAATAAGACACATCCCATTTCTTAAGATATTCTTTGGAAAAGAAAAATTTTACTATCTTTATGGGTGTTGAATGTTAATTTTACTGTGGTTTTCTAGGCAAGACATTTAATTTTGTTCATAAGAGTACCGATACTGCTGACATCATGAGATAATATGAATTTCCTCTGCCTTTATGCCGGCTCCCTGTTATTTGCCCGTCACCGGGTATATGTGTGTAATAAAGGCACATTGAATGCAGGGTTCACTGTTGGATACCTTTATCCCCCTCCAGAGGGAAATGCATTTTATATACCGTAAAATGCAGGACTTAGTACACATCTTTCTTTGATTGATTTGTAAATTTGTTTACTGTAGGTTTTCCCTTGGCCAGTCAGAACAACTACTCGTCACGACGTATGCTATTCCTAGTGATATTTTCTACAACGTGTAGATATTTACTGTGGGTATTATCCAGCCATTCCCCTTCCCATACCATAAGAAAGGAATAAGCACCCCTCCTGTGCTGTAGGAACTGAGCCATTGATTTTGCTGGTGAGAACAGACCTAAGAAACAGCAGCAAGCACTGCCTTTCTTTTTTGGCCAAGACACCTAGAAAGTCGAGTAAGTGGCCTCTGCAGTGTTGCAAAGTTGCCAACTGTTTGGATCTTGGAAGGGGTGTAACAGAATCTCTGATGGAGAAAAACAGGAACTTCTTGAGAAGAGGGTAAGCTCATTTTGTATTCTTCCTCTTCTTTTTGGTTTGTTTTTAAAGAAAGAGACTAGTAATAGCAACAACCACCAGAAAGATAAGGAGATTTAATGTACTGATAACTATTTTCAAATGAAATTGCTTGAGGTTACACACTGAGTACCATAGAAGACTTAAGCAGAATGACATCATCATCTACCCCACCCCCACCTCCATGGAGAGGCCAGGAGGCCAAACTGTCTATTTTTTTTTTTAATTAAAAGACTTTTTTTGAGCAGTTTTTGGGCTCCAAAAAATTGAGTGAAGAGAAGAGAGAATTTCCATATAGCCCTTCACCTTCCACCCCTATTATTAACATCTTAGTATGGCACATTTGCTACAATTGACGAGCCAATATTAATATATTACTGTGAACTAAAGTCCATAGTTTACATTAGGGTTCACTGTGTTGTGTATTCTATGGGCTTTGACAAACGTATAATGACATGTATCCACCATTATAGCATCATACAGAATAACAGTTTCACAGCCCTAAAAATCCTGGCAGCCACAGATCCTTTTACTATCTCCATAGTTTCACCTTTTCCAGAATGTCATATAATTCAAATTATATAGTATGTAGCCTTTTCAGATTGGCTTCTTTCACTTTTTTTAAACTACATTTTAGTTTCTAGATTCTAGAGTCATAAATTACCCAATGCATCTTATGGTAGTGAGATAAGCTGTATTGTTCTGGGGAAAATGGCTAGCGTGTATGTTGCTGATAAGCGAAAGGGAAACATTCTGTATGAAGAAGTCTCTTGATCACAAAACTTCAGAATGAGCCATGAGGAATTTACATCTGGGTTAAAATAACCATATTTTGCCAAGCTATAAGCCTCTGGTACAACTCAGAACAGGGTAAAAAATACAGGCAGTTATCTCCTTTCATTACCGAAACTATAACAGAGGAACAGACGACTTCCTGAGATCTCCAAGCAGCAATAAGAGAGATGCATCAGGAACATCTGGTGTCAGAAGCCGCTAAAAAATACGACCAAATTCTAATTTCTTAAGAATCTCCATTTTCATTTACCACGCAGAGGCAGTTCTTCAGATAATAATCTGGTGTGGCTACAAAGCACAGAGCCTCCTTAAATTACTGTGGGCATTCCAGAAAACATGACTGTCCTTTCCTTGGATAAGTAAATTATTTCTTCAAATAATTGAAGCTGGAGGGTGTGATTTTCTACACACAGGAGACACAGTTGTATTAGAAAAATTATTCTCAAAGTGGTTCTCCCTTGGGGTTATCTGTTTATCAGTAAACAAGCTTTTAGTTCATTTATTCCCTTGTTCCTATTTAAAGGAAGGTTATGAACTTCCGCAGACATCCTAAGCACAAGTCACTTTGTCCTCATCAAGGCCTTGGAGGGTGACGAGCTCAGAGCTGGCAGAGCCCAATTGGACTTAACTGACTTCCCAGCAGTAGGAAAAGCTACTGCATTTTTTTTCCAGACCAAAGATGTTCTGTGTCTTCTCTTAACCAACAAGCACCCAAGAGGAAGAATGCAATAATCTGTTGTCTTTTTACAAGTTCCATTCCTTGTTCCCCTACCTCTCCAGCCAGAATCCCTTGTTTTCAATTCTTGCTGAACCTATTTATTGAAATCTTTTAAAGGGAAATTCTTTTCCCAACAGTACCCTGTGACTGCAGCAGCCCTGTTCCCCATTCCATTAAGGTGATCCTTCTCCCTGCACCATTAACTCCCTCTGATGCTGGTGCAGGCAGCAGGCTTGCCGCAGTGCTTAGGCTCAGCTGATGGGGGATGGGGCCACCAGAGCATACCCTCACCACAGCTGCGCTGTGGCTTCTTCTCCAGGGCCTTCACAATGCTGTGGGTTCTAGTGCATTTATATCGTTTTATACTTTAATTGGTGGCCAGGAGGGCTTCCCTGGTAGCGCAGTGGTTAAGAATCCACCTGCTAATGCAGGGGACACGGGTTCGAGCCCTGGTCCAGGAAGATCCCACATGCCGTGGAGCAACTAAGCCCGTGCCCCACAACTACTGAGCCTGTGCTCTAGAGCCCGCAAGCCACAACTACTGAAGCCCGTGTGCCTAGAGCCTGTGCTCCACAACAAGAGAAGCCACCGCAATGAGAAGCCCGCACACTGCAACGAAGAGTAGCCCCCGCTCGTTGCAACTAGAGAAAGCCCACGTACAGCAACGAAGACCCAATGCAGCCAAAAATAAAAAAAATAAATAAAAATTAAAAAAAAATTGGTGGCCAGGAAAAGGAGACTCCATTCTGGATAGTGAGGATAGTTTTGCCTTCACATCCAGCCTCTTTCTTATTTGGTTTTTCTGACTTCAATGCAGGGTCAGCCCTAGGTTTTTTGAGGCTCCTGGGAAGACGAAAGGGTCACTGAATAATGGCAGCACTTTGACAACGCCTGGCACATGGTACATATGCTGGCGTTAGCCATTGTTTTAAACACTAGCTGAAATATCTGACCCATCGACTGATGAAATTAGGAAAAAAAATTAAATGTTACATTTTGAAAAGACCTGAAATTGTGTAGAGTGTAGATCCAGACTCAGCTCATGGAATTTACCTGTTAAAGGGTAAAGTGTGAGCATTCTTTTGGTCTAGTCTAAGCTCTGGAAATGAACTTTTTCCAGACAACTCAGTTAAGTCATTGGCAGAAGTTACTTTAGCATGGGACATTTTGGAAAGTACAGGCAGTCCTAAAATCAGAAATACATGTGATCTAAAGATTCATCTGGGAGTCGGCTATTTAAAACACAATGAATTTAATTTTTCTCATAGAAACAATAATACAAATGATGGCTAGCTTCCCAGATTAATCTAAAAAAGCTATTTTAACACTGAATCCGTCTGAGCAATTGGACTACAATGCTGAGAGCACTAGAAACCCCTTGAATATTTGTCTAATAAGCAAATTGGTTCTTAATATGGTCCTAATACACATCTTCTATGCATTTATTTATTTACTAACAATCATTCATTAAGCATCTATTATGTGCCTAACACTGCACTAGATACCAGGGACCCCAAAATTAATAAGATGAAGTCTCTTTTTACACTAAGATAGGTGCAGAGAGATCATGATAACACAACATGCTAAGTGCATTAATAGAGATACCCACAGGCTACTACGGGGCCATAGAGGATGTGAAGTGATCTCCCGCTGTGGGTGGAGACAGTTGAAGAAAGGCTTCTCAGAGGGGATGGATGAGAATAGAATTGGTCTTGAAGGAACAGGAAGAGCTTGCAGGTGAGGATGGAATGTGGACAAAGGTGTTCTCTGGCTCTCAAAATACGCTCACATCTCTCTAAAGTATCTCCGTGGTACCCCACTCAGGTGTACCTTAGACATCTTCTCCAAAACCTTCTTGAGTGCCAAATGACCTGCCTCCCTCCAGTCCCCAAACAAGTTTCCCATTTCCTCCTGCAGCTGTTCTCAACTTGGGGTTAGAATAGCAACCTGGTTGAACTACGGTGCAGACATGTGTAACCACAGCCTCACCCAGCCGTGCGCAAAACATCACTTGTGGAGCTTTTAAAACACAGTGATGTGGTCATACCAATGCCTAGGGCCATGCTCCCAGAACTTCTGACTTTACTGCTCTACTGGGAGTCAAGGCATAGGTATTTTTTAGAAGCCCTGTGTGAGTCTAAGGGGTATCCAGGGCTGAGCACTCTGCAATTCTCCCAGAAATACCTACACTTTTGAATTGATTTCGATTTACTGTTACATACAAAACGCAATTACAAAAGCAAAACATCCGCTCCAGCCCTCCAACAAATGGTTTTTTTTTTTTTTTTTTTTTTTT
>NW_020175829.1:2930140-3015982 GCF_003031525.2 Neophocaena asiaeorientalis asiaeorientalis | reverse complement strand
TTTTTTTGGCGGTACGCGGGCCTCTCCCGTTGCGGAGCGCAGGCTCAGCGGCCATGGCCCATGGGCCCAGCTGCTCCGCAGCATGTGGGATCTTCCTGGACCGGGGCACAAACCCGCGTCCCCTGCATTGGCAGGTGGACTCTCAACCACTGCACCACCAGGGAAGCCCCAACAAACGGTTTTCAGTTCTGAATTTCCTTTAGTGTGCTTCCAATCATATCTATATTTTTGCAAATCACAGGATTTCTACAACTTTGCTTTCTGCTTTCCCCCCAATCATTCCCAAAGCTGTTTGTTTGCGTTTTGTTTAAAACGAAATGATTTAGCACATAACCATTATTTCTGTAACCATACCATTGGATAATTAGAGCTTTCTAAATTTGGAGGAACATGAATGAGATTGCCGTGAACACCTTCATATATAGGACTTCCTTTGTTTGGATGTGTTCATTAGGGAATATCACGCAGTACAACACAGCCAAGGGAAAATGTTCACGATATGGTGTGGGGAGACCGAGGGCAACCAGGAACACTGAGGCCCACAGGAGAGGAATTAACGTCAAAGGCTTCGCCCAACCTCTTTTCTTTCCCCTCCCTGGGCCTGCTGTCTTATTTACTCAACTTTGCACAGCTCATTTTCACTAGAGGCAGTTTCTCACCTAACCTGCCTCATTTCCTTTTCTTCCCACTCTTGGTTGGACTCTGGGCAGCCATGAAAACTCTCCCTGCTGGACCAGACCTCCTTCCTGCTCCCCTCCTAAGGGTTGGCTTGTACCAACCGCAAGGCTCTCCTGTCAGGGTTTAGCCTTATTTAGATCCTGGCCACATCTCTGGGGTGGGCCTGTGTAGCCTTTTACATTCACTCATTGCAACTTGCTTCAGGGCTGGCACAGGGATGAATGGGATACTTGTGAAATGAACTAAGGAATTTTCTGATATCTTCAAAATACATTGGAAGTATATTTCTGTAATGGGTAGTTTTTTAAATCAACGTTGTTAATTTTACTATTCAAATCTTTATATCTTTGTTTTTGAATTTTATTTATTTTTTCATACAGCAGGTTCTTATTAGTTATCTATTTTATACATATTAGTGTATATATGTCAATCCCAATCTCCCAATTCATCCCACCACCACCACCCCGCCCCGCCACTTTCCCCCCCCCCCCCCCCCCCCCCGCCACTTTCCCCCCTTGGTGTCCATATGTTTGTTCTCTATATCTGTGTCTCAATTTCTGCCCTGCAAACTGGTCCATCTGTACCATTTTTCTAGGTTCCACATATATGTGTTAATATACGATAAGTAATGGGTATTTTTTAAGAAAACTGAAGTATAGCTGATTTACAATGCTGTGCTAGTTTCTGGTATATGGCAAAGTGATTCAGTTATACATATATATACATATTCTTATTTATTTATCTATCTATCTATTTATTTATTTATGGCTGCATTGGATCTTCGTTGTGGTGCGCGGGCTTCTCATTGCAGGGCTCAGTAACTGTGGTGCGTGGGCTTAGTTGCTCTGTGGCATGGGGGATCTTCCCGGACCAGGGATCGAACCCGTGTCCCCTGAATTGCCAAGTGGATTCTTAACCACTACGCCACAAGCGAAGCCTGTTTTTCATATTCTTTTCCATTATGGTTCATTACAGTATATTGAGTACAGCTCCATGTGCTATACAGTAGGACCTTGTTATTTTATCTATTTTATATATAGTAGTTTATATCTGCTAATCCCAAACGTAATGAACATTTTAGTGGACGTTAGTTGGTCCACGTTTATTTATTGATGCCAGACTATTATCTTGCTTTCGTGGAGGAAAAACCCCGAGTTTCACATTCTGAAATCAGGACAGACTGAATTCAATTGCTTTCTGATCTTCAAAGGAAGAGAAAATTTGTCTCATCTAAGCAGTGAGTATAGGTGTGTGGTCTGTGTGTGTCCTCCTTAATTTGGGAAGATGGCATCCTGCAAGCAGGGCTTTTCTTACTCACAAACAAGTGGAGGACTTACTTGCAGTTTTGAGCCCATAGGAATCCCTGGGCCCAAAGTGGGCTTCCAACTCCCTCCCTCCCCACAACCAACAAGGGTCATCCTATTGCTTGTTCCTGTTGAAATGCAAATATATTCAGGTCAAAATGGAAGCCTTTGTGTCTTATCACTCATCTGATAAACCTCGCTAGGAAGTGAGTCCCTGGGCCAGGGTAAATGATGACAGAATGAAAGTGAGCCCTGGGAGGCAACCTGGAGTTCGTCTAAGGCCATGGTTGATGGACACGGCTGTATATCCCAAACACTGTGTGAGCTTCTTAGAAACTGGTTCCCAGAGGCCCACCCCAGACCTACTGGGATGGTCCTATATGTCACAGACTAGGTATGCCCATGCTGGGAGCCGCACCGAAGGGTCATTACATCTGGGTTTGATGCTAAGGGATCCAGGGCAAGTTACTTTCCCCCCTCTGTGGCTCCTTTTCCTCACCTGAAAATGGAATAAAACTACCTACGCTTGTAGGGTTGGACAGAGGATTAAATAAGGTTAAATGAGATAATCTGAATACTCAGCCTGACTCACCCTTTCATTTCTCAGATGAGAACACCAAGCTCCAGAAAGGTTCAAGGACTAATCTAAAGTTACCCAGCTGCTTTCTGGTAGTGTCCATACCTGAATTCAGGTTTCCTCCACATTGCTGATGGAGAAGCAGGAGGAGAGGAAGATGTTTCCAACAGGCAGTGCTGAATGGGGAAGGGGGAGCTGACAGTTGCTGGCTCTGGAGGACACAGGCCGTGGATGGACAAAGTGGAAGAGGGACACAGAAGGGCAGCGGGGGAGAACTGAACAGGAATGCTCCCTCACTCACAACTGGTCCAACTAGCTTATCTTGGAGAGTAGGGAGCCAGACCCCACACAGGGAGGAAGACTATCACCCATAACCAGCCAGATTGTAAAAAGCATCTTTTTTTCCATCTTTCTATCTTTTCATCTATCAGTCATTCACCTGGAGTCCTGGTAGTGAATAAGGAAAACAAAGTCCTGCTCTCAAGGAGCTCACATTCTAGTGGGTGACAGACAGTAAACAAATGTACGCCCTAACATCCTATCATCATATGGTCTGGGAGGTAATTTGCTTTAAAAGTAGATCAGTATAAAGATAAGTTGTCTCTATACCCATAGAATTTAAAACATGTTAATCAGGAATTAACAGGCCAGAGGTGATTACTTAGGGCTTTAACTATCATTTTAGAAATCTACATGAGAAGGTTTGTTAATGAACATGGAGATCAGTTTTCATTGGTGATATGAGCGCTTGATATGCAGTTGACTAGAATGTTCTGCCCTTAGCACGATGGATGGACAAGCATCCTCCAAGCCCCGCAACCTGGTGAAATGGTACCCTGGGTCCAGATTCCAGACTCTAGAGCCCACTGGTCCTGGACTCTGCTGCCTGCCCAGCCCCAAGTCTGGTGGTCCTGCTGTCAGCATGTCATGTCCATGGCCCTTTCAGGCAAGGGCAGAGAGATGGACTTCCCTGGAGTCAAGAACGGGCTGTAGGACTGTTTTTGTGACCATTTGCACATTTGGTAGGATTTGCTGCCATTTAATACATCCCCTGGGGGTGAGGTGGTGGGTGAAGGCCCGCCCCCCCCCAACTTTCCACTTCTAACTTCCAGAGACAAAAATGATCTGACATTTGCTGAATGGCCAAAGTGACTCAGGTCACATAAAATATAAACATATATAATGATATGGGCTCTAAAAAAAAATAAGCAGGGCAAAGGGAAATGGATGGAGTGCAGGTTGGTTAGAAAAGATGACTGAATCAAAGATTCCTTCATCTCAAAAATCTTTAAACAATAAGTGAGGTCTTTATCTTCATGGGCACAGATGTAGAATCTCCTCATTTTATATCTCAAACAACTGAGGCACAGTTATGCTGAGTGGTCTTCCTGAGGTCACACAGCTGGCCGGTAAGAGATCCAGGATTAAAGAACTTCAGGTCTGAGCTCCCGGAAGGAATGGGGAACTTCTTTGTCTAAGCAAACACAGCCCTAAGGGGAGGGGCTTAGGTTGGTTAATTCTGGGCAGATGTTTTAATTTTAGCTCATCAAGGAAGAGGACCAACCCAGAGCACTGGGTGACAGCAGCAGCTGCCCAGGATGAGCAGGGAACAGCAGGTGGGAACAATCGGGGGTTTATTTTCTCATCCTTTCTGAGGTCATATCTAAAACTGGGCATGTGTAAGGGTGGGGAGGAAGAAGGAGGCCAGTGGCCAGAGAAATCCTGGAGCAGGTTGCTAGAAGAATCCCCGTGAGACAGGCGTGCTGGGCTGAGGGATTCTGTGCAGAGTTGGTGGCCAGTGGGGACAGCCTCGGTTTCATCACTTACAAGGTGGGAGCTCCTTGCCCTGAGCTCCATGGAGGAGGGGTAAGAATGGCTCTGGGCCATATGGAGATAGGAAGTGTGAGCCGGGGAGTTCCCAGCAGGAAGTCGCTGCCTGGATGCAGAAGGACACGCAGGCTGGAACTCAGAACCAAAATGAACCAGAGCATGTGCTGCCTCTAGAGATCTTCCTTGACTTACTATGAGTTACATCCCTCCAAACCCATCATAAGTTGAATGTATCATAAGTCAGAAATGCATTTAATAACCCTACCGAACATCATAGCTTAGCCTAGCGTCCTTTAAATGTGCTCAGAACACATACATTAGCCTGCGGTTGAACAAAATCATCTAACGCAAAGCCTATTTCATAATAAAGTGTTAAATATCTCATGTAATTTACTGAATGCTGCATAGAAAGTGAAAAACAGAATGGTTGTATATATGTTCCTTCAAGTCTCAGCTCAGATGTCATTCCTTCTAAGGAACCCTTTCTTCTGCTTTCAGAACACCATGTCCTTTCCCCACAATAACCCTGACCACACTGTGTTGTGTCTGATGTTCACTTGTCCTTGAGCTCCATGAAAGTAATGACCACAAAGTAATGACCACGAATGGCTTATTCACGGTTGTATCACAGGCACTCCAAAAAAAGTTGTTGTGTAAATAAATGAACAATATTAAAAATCATATTGAGATGGAGTAGACATACTTTTCTTATTCTTCCTGCTAAATACAGCTAAAAGTCCTGGACGTTATAAAACAAACCTAAGAAGACTCTGGAAGATAAAGAAAAAAGGCAGAGCAGCTGGGGACGTGGGGAATGGTGGCTTCCTGAATTTTCTTTTTGCCGCATACATCTGAGACTTGGAACTGACGAAGCTGGCAAAAGGAAATACCAACAGGTACAGATTTCAATAACACCCCAACCAGAGCCTGCTCTCTCTACCCAAAGGACCAGGATAGAGGCAGCCTAGCAAGACAGAAAACGTTTAGACAACAACCTCGCTTCTCCAACCAAATACTGGAAAAAAGTGCAACCCAACGGCCAGCCACACCAGCAAAGGCCGAGTGGAGAACCTAGACTTCCATCCTCATGAACCTGTAATGAGGGGCCTCAACATCACCATTGGGGTGGTGTCAGGGAAGGCTAAGTAGGAAGCTGGGATTTTCATCCCTGCTGGCCAGTAATGAGTTTGTCCCTCCATGGTATTGGTTATCTTGAGGGGAGCCTGGACTCCCACCGCTGTGCAGCAGGAATGAGGACACCCTTTCTTGGCTGTCAATGGAGGCTGAGTGGTAACCTGGACATCTATCTCCACCTGGCAATAATGGGGTAGTGCACCCCTTCCCCTCCCAGAGAGATGTCTGAGAATGCCAACCAAAACCAAAGGCTTAAATAAGATCAGAAGTCTCAGAACATAATATGAAAATGACTGCTTTCAACTGAATATCATTTATCATCCAAATAACCAGGAAGAGCTCAAACAGAATGAGAAAAAACAATTGAGATGCCAACATTGACATGACAGAGATGTTAACATTATCTGATAAAGCTTTTAAAGCTGTCATAATAATGCTTCAATGAGCAATTATGAACACACTTGAAACTCGAACACACAGAAATACAGAACACATCATGAAAAAATAGAAAGCCTCAGCAAAGAAATAAAAGACATAAAGAAGGACCAAACTGAAATTTTAGAACTGAAAAATCCAATAACCAAAATAAAAAGCCTAGTGATTGGGCTCAACGGCAGAATGAAGGAGAGAGTGAAAAGAATCAGTAAATTGAAGACAGAACAATAGACACCATCCAATCTGAAAAATAAAGAGAACATAGACTAAAAAAAAAAGTTAACAGAGCATCAGGGACCTGTGGGACTCTAACAAAAGACCTAATACTTATATCACTGGAGCCCAAGCAGGAGAAGAGAAAGTATTCAAATAAATAATGGTTGAAATTTGAAATAATGGCTCACAAATTTGGCAAGAGATACAAACCTACAGATTCGAGAAGCTGAGTGAATCCCAAATGTGATAACCCAAAGAAATCCGCACCAAGACAAAGAAAAAAGTCTTGAGAGCAGCCAGAAGCAACACTTCACCTATAGGGAAAAACAGCTTGCTATATTCCCCCCTCTAAAAATGTTGCACCTGTTTTTAGAATTCCCACAACAGTCTCTGAGAAGTAATTTCACCCTCACCCACTCCAGTTAACACTGAGTTTTTATCAGTCTTTAAAATCTTGGCTTTTCTGCATAATAAAAGAAAATTACGTATCACCATTGCAATTCTAAAAACAGGTGCAACATTTTTAGAGGGGGGGAATCTAACAATCTAACTGTTTTTCCCTATAGGTGAAGTGTTGCCTCTGGTGGCTTTCAAGATTTTTTTCTTTGTCTTGGTGTGGATTTCTTTGGCTTATCATGTTTGGGATTCATTCAACTTCTTGAACTTGAGGGGCTCCTAGATGGTTTCTAGATGGGGGCTGGTCTCCAGAAAAACTAACCATGTGATTAGAGGGTTGGAACTTTCAGCCTATCCCACCCTCACCTCAGGGAGGGGAGAGAGGCTGGAGACTGAGTTCAACCAGCAGCGGCCAATGATTTAATCAATCACGTCTACATAATGAAACCTCCATAAATCTGGAGAGCTTCCCGATTGGTGAACGCATCCACATGCCAGCAGGCTGGTGTACCCCCCAACTCCAGGATGACACAGGCTCCTGTGCTTGGGAGTCTTCTGGACCTCACCCTATGTGCACTTCGTTTTATTATACTTGGAAGATATTGTGTTTTTTACAAATTGACCATTTGTGGCAACCCTGGGTCTAGCACGTCTATCAGCGTCATTTTCCCAACAGTATTTGCTCACTCCCTGTCTCTTTGTCACATTTTGGTAATTCTCACAATATTTCAAATGTTTCCATTACTATTATATCTGTTGTGGTGATCTGTAAATGAAACCAAACAGGACCCTGTGGGGCTTCTGGGATGGAAGCCCTTCTTTGTTTGTAGGGAACAGCCTCGAGCCACCATGAGGCCTCCCTAAGTCCCAAAGGGCAGATTCAAACAGTTGCCAGTCAGGGAAGGGAGGGGATGCTGAGACTAGGGAGGAGCAGCCAGGAAACAAGAGTGAAGCCTTGGGGCAGGGTCCTGGTTCCGCCTCAAGGGAGACACATAACAATATCTTTGAGCTCTTCTGCAGAACTAAAACCCCCAACAAATGGAAGATGTGAACCTATTTGATGAAGCATTCTTCATTCCAGAGAGGAGGTCACAGTTTGATAACCTTGAATCTCATAACCCCAGATAACCTGAGATAACCCCAGAATCTCATCAGGAGACCACCTTAGGCCAGATCAAAGGAATGCAGGCCTTTCGCACACCCTGATCTTTATCAGCAACCCCACCCTTGAACCATTGCTATGGAACTCACCAGATCCTCCTGGGTTGGGACACACAGTTTTGAGGGCATGAGCCCACTGTGTCCCCCTTTGCCTGGCAAAGCAATAAAGCTATTCTTTGCTACTTCACCCAAAACTCTGTCTCTGAGATTCAACTTGGCACTGGTGCACAGAGGCCAAGTTTCGGCATCATTACCAGAAAGAGCAAGCGATTAGAGGTTGGCACTGGGAATGGGGGAAACAGGGCTGGAGATTAAGTTCTATAAAAACTTTCGAACAACAAGATTTGATAAACTTCCAGGTTGGTGACTGCACGGAAGTACCAGGAGGGTGGCATACCTGGATGGGGCACAAAGCTCTGTGCTCCTTCTTCCGTTACCTTGCCCTATGCATGCATCTCTTCTGTCTGGCTGTTCCTGAGTTGTAACCTCTTATAATAAATCGGTAAACACAAGGAAATGTTTCCCTGAGTTCTGTGAGCCATTCTGGCAAGTTATCAAACCCAAGGAGGGGGTAGAGAGAACTCCAATGTACAGCCAGTTGGTCAGACGTATAGGTGATAACTTGACTTGTGTTTGGTGTCTGAAGGGTGGGCACTCTTGTGGGAAATGAGTCCTTAACCTGTGGGATCTGATGCTGTCTCCAGGTAGGTCGTGTCAGAACTGAGTGAAATTTTAGAACATCCAGTTGGTGTCTACTGGGAATTAGAGAATTGCTGGGTATGGGGAAAAAAACCCTCCAATATTTGGTGGCCAAAAGTCAAGAATTGAGCGTGGAGGAAAAAAAAACCCGAGCTTTTCCTTACAAAAAGTGTGAGCAGTGGCTGTCCTGCTTCATTTTTCAGGCACAGAAAAGTGCTGCTCAATAAGTACATACAATTTTAATTTCAAATTTTCCTGCCTCTTTATGAAACGATTTAGGGTAGCTTATAAAAGACAAAATTAGGGCTTCCCTGGTGGCGCAGTGGTTGAGAGTCCGCCTGCCGATGCAGGGAACACAGGTTCATGCCCCAGTCTGGGAGGATCCCACATGCCGCGGAGCGGCTGGGCCCGTGAGCCATGGCCGCTGAGCCTGCGAGTCCGGAGCCGGTGCTCCGCAACGGGAGAGGCCACAACAGTGAGAGGCCCGTGTACCGCAAAAAAAAAGACAAAATTAATAAAATAGGAATGCAAGAGTGCAAACCAGGATGAGGAGAAGCAAAGCAAATACCTGGACCATGGAGATGTAACACCGACATAGGCACTCTGCCTCTTGACCTCACAGCAGGGAAGCAAATGTGAGGAATTACTAATTTTTATCATATGAAGTGAAGAGACAAAGCAGCTCCCCAGAGCAGGTCCTGGAACTCGCTGCAGATCAGGTGGTGGGCTCTACAGAGAGGAAAGGTGCACTCTGATGGGAAACGTCCTGTCCTCACTCGTGCTTTCACAGTAAATGCAAGCCAAGAGTGTAACATTAAAGGTCAAGTCCACACTGTGGTTGACAAATGTGGCTTTCAAGTGTTATAACTTTCATAGCATTTAGATTATATGGTAAGTTATGTCCCCCCAGTATAATCATTTTCACCGGGATTTTGAGAGGAGTTGGCTGTTGAACAGCTCAAGAGGCTACTTTTTTAGTTTGGGGCCTGGAATCAGAGTGTCCTAGTAAGTGATCATTAAGGACAGATTCTAGAAACTGGGCAAGGAGTTGGCAGTGCTAAAGTTCTAGTATGAAAAAATCACACCCTATAACCAACATTCTTGTCAGGATGTATTCTATTCTGCTTCCACGGGGAGAAGAGGCCATAGGGTACCTACATACAAAAACAGTTGGGGTTTTCCTCTAACAGCTGAGCCAGATATCAGGGGAGCCCTCCTATGTGACCCAGAGGAAAGCAGCAGAGATGAAACAGAAGGCTTTAGCCCGAAACAGAGTAGGTGGTGCTAGCTAAATCACCATGGCCCTAGTGATGCAGCTCTGGCAGGTAAGTTCTCTCTCCATCACTTAAGGAAGTGACTTCCTGTACGTTATCTGGTAACATCAGCTTGAGAGCTGGAGAACATCTGCTAGCAACAGCATGGCTAAAGTGAGGATTGAGGATGCACCTTGCCAATTTCTGAGTCCTGGCCCAGCTGCCATGCTCTGCAACACATCCCCATGCTTTGCTGCTCCAGCAGCAGCAAACTGAACGTAAGAGGGATACTACGGCAGGCTGGTGCCTGGGACAGGTGGGACTCCTCTGAAGCTGACTTTGTCACAGCCATGCCAAACCTTCCTGAGACTGCTTGCTGGTGGTCTGGGACACTTCTACCCAACTGGCCTTCCTTCCTTACTCCTCCATGGGGCTCAGGCTTGCACTGCAGCCAGACTGTACCTCCCTCCCCATTTTCTCTCATAACCCACATTTCCTCTAACAAAAATCCGTGCATGTTTAATCCCAACTTGTCCTCTGCTTCTCAGAGGATCTGAGCTAATACACAAGGCAATTTCTGTTTTAATCATGCTTGATGTTTAACCTTTCCGACAACAGAAACACAGCAGGTCCATGTTTCTCATGGACAGACCCACCTGATTTGTGGCGTTTTGTTTTTAAGCCGGGTTTTTGCCACAGGAGAATACTCATTCTTCCATTCCTGTGGCGGAGGGATAAGCAGCTGATTCATCTCAAATAGTATCAAGCTTTTAAAATGTAAAATAAAAAGGTTACAGGCTATGACACAGCCTTGCTTTAACATTGAGGGGCTTTTATAAACGTCTAGTTTAGTCCACACCTGGGCGCAGTTTGCAGGATGAGAAGGCAAGCAAGCTGCAGAGTCTTAATCTTGTTTTGGCAGCGTCCTAGTCCCGTGACACCCATCCCAGGAGCTTGCCCACAGAAGAGAACTAATGTTTGTTGAAAGAAGGGAGGAGATGCCAGTTATGGGTTGTATGGTTCCTTTCAGAGCGTAAGTCAGGTTACTAATTAGAATATCTGATAAGCAGACATCCATAAGAGTTCCAGATACTCAGCAGGGAGATGGATACTGGAGTACCGACAGGGTTCCTGTAAGCTCAGTAATGTTCATGAAGAAGAAATATAAGTTAGAGAGTCTGGGTATGCAGAGAATGTACCCACTGGGGCCAATAAACGAAAGGAGGACACAGGATCAGTTGAAAATTGATATCCCATATGTCTCTGCATTGTCGTAGAAAAAACCCTCCTCCATCTCAAAGTCCAGAGAATGCTGACTCCATCCTCTAGCAAAGAGGGCCTCCATGGTGACGGAGTGTACGTGAAATAAAAGAAGGCAAAGGCCATTTGTCTTCACTCATGTCAAATGGCAAAACAGGCTTCTATTCTTTTCATGAGTCAGCTGCTGAAGCTCCACCCCAAAGCCCTACCTTCTAGCCCTTTTTATGATATGAGGTGCAAAGTCTCTGTGTCTCCATTTTGGGAACAGATGCATAATTTTCTTCCAATAGCTATCTTTTTTTGGTCACTGGAAATGTGTTGGGCTTTCCTTCAACAGACCAGGAAGGTCAAGAGATATGTTCCAGAGACCTCTTTGTGGTGCCTTAATGCAGAGCTCACGTAGATACTTGCAAATGTAAGGTAAGAACCCTCTCAGGACTGATAAGGGGCCCGGAGAGGCTCCTTTTTTTTTTTTTTTTAAGCATTATTATTATTATTATTATTTAAAACATTTATTGTTTTGTATACATTATTTTATTTTATTTTAAATTTATTTATTTTATTTATTTTTGGCTGTGTTGGGTTTTTGTTGCTGCGCTTGGGCTTTCTCTAGTTGCGGTGAGCGGGGGCTACTCTTCGTTGCATTGCATGGGCTTCTCATTGCGGTGGCTACTCTTGTTGCAGAGCACGGGCTCTAGGCATGTGGGCTTCAGTAGTTGTGGCACACAGGCTCAGTAGTTGTGGCTTGCAGGCTCTAGAGTGCAGGCTCAATAGCTGTGGCGCACGGGCTTAGCTGTTCCACGGCACGTGGGATCTTCCCAGACCAGGGCTCGAACTCATGTCCCCTGCATTGGCAGGCTGATTCTTAGCCACTGCGCCACCAGGGAAGCCCCCGGAGAGGCTCTTACAGCCTATCCCTCCCTGTTTCATTACTGCTTCCTCATGCTGTTAGCCAGCAAGCTAAGTCATGGACACAATTAAATTCCTTCACTGGTTTCATTGCCCTAGTAACTCCAGCTAGCAACTATATTCCCCTACATTTTCTTTTTAAAAGAGATGAGTAGATGTATAAAATAAATAAGCTACAAGGACATATTGTATAACACGTGGAATATAGCCAATATCTTATGATAACTATAAATGGAGCATAACCTTTAAAAATTGTAAATCACTATGTTGTACATTTGAACATATATAATATTGTACTTCAACTATACCTCAAAAAAAGTCAGGTAAAAAAAGAACTTCAATGCCTTACCTTGTCTAACAAATTAAATATAAATATCCATACGTAGACTGAAAAGCCTTCACAGTTCCTAGGCAAACCTGATTTTCCCATACCACGATAGTTAAATATAATTATAATATTTAGTATATGTGTTTAATACTAATATTGACTATATATTTAACTACATAATACATGTATACATTGCTATAAAAATATCTAGCTGTAAATACAATCTAGCTATAAAAATTGGGAACAATTTCCATTGTAATTATTTAACATTTAACTTACGATTGTCCCTTCTCAGCAATCACCATGTATCCCCAGGAATGTTTTCAAATTGAGAAACGAATCTACAAACTGCTTTCAAAGTAATAACATTTTTATGATACTACGTGTAATAGTCAATGAGGAGGAAATAATGTTTTGCCTCATTAAAAAATAAAGAATAAATGAAAGATATGAGTAGAGCCTACAACTTCATAAGCCAGAATTTTTTCTTTTGGGTTTTTGCTTTTTGGGGGAAATGACAGTTTGGCTTGTTTTCTCTGACTTTTGAGTGGTCCTGTGGGGCTCAGAGAACCTCTTGCTGGAGGCCCATTTCAACATACCTCCGATCTGTAGGGTACAGCTCCACAGTGACCACATCAAGAGAGTTCCAGGCCGAGATGGTCAACCCATTGTACAGACACAGCATGCCTATCATCATGGATTCGCTGGTGCCAAACCAAAGGAAGAAACAGCTGATCCCCGAAAGCACCATAGAGCCACCTGCCAACGAAGCAGACACGGCTGGGACGTTTCCTGTCATCTTAGTAGAGCAAAGACCCTCGGGGTCTTTGAGATCTCACAGCAAAACTGAATCCCAAGAGGAAGCCACAGCCTGGGTTCATAAAGCTCAGGTACAAGTGTGTTTACTTGTATATAAGGTTTGCGTCTCTAACTACCTTCTGAACACAGCAAGCATGAAATACACATCATCAATCACTCAGCTATGTAAGTAGAAAAATAGACATTAGTCACACATAATTAGTTTTTCAGTCTGTTAACTCACAGAAGCTGTTCAAATGAGATGTAATTAGACATATTTTACTAAAATTTAGTCCTAATGAAAGGTCTTAAGGGATTTCTCCTCATCTCTGTGGGACGCAAATCCTAGCGGGGTAGGGAGTATAGCAGGAGACAGGCTCCCTCTAGATTGCAAGGGCAGCTCTTGTATCTTACATGAAACCAAGCACATACCTAGCATCGTTAAGCGCCCGATTCTGTCCATTAGGAGAGCAGACACGATGTTCCCTGGCAACACTGCCAATGTCCCCAGGAAGTTGACAAAATAAATCCAGTAGGCACCATAGTCATCTTCAAAGGTAATGTAGCATCCTGTCTTGTTGTGCAAAAATGTGCAGTTTTGAAATTCGCAGTTAATGAATTTATATGGTTCAAAATCTGTGGACACAAAGAACGACAACTTATACTGGTGCGTGAGAGTTGCGCACCGAAAGCCTGCCGAGAATTCAGAAAAAAATCATGGTATTGTAGGCTCCTTGAGGGCTTCAGGGCCTGACCAAAGCACAGGATCTAGTATAGGACCCCACATTACGAAGTAGCTGAAGGAAGGAATACTTCTGTTGAATAAAGGAATAAACTAAAGAGTCCAGTTGTCCTCTGATTTCTTACAGTCGGTCATTGCTAATTACATGATTGCTTACTCCTTTATGATGTTACTTTCTTCTAATTATCATGTTACATAAAGACTATCATTAGAGTACTAAGGCTTCCATACTACAATTACAAAAACAATTTGTTTCAAAATGTGTATGAATCGGCCTTACTACTGCCATTTTATAGGGCTCTGAGGCAGCGAGAACAAACAGGACCTTCCTTGGGTCCTTGAGGCTGAATTTATAAGAGAAGGCTCAAGTGGAGGAACCCACCGAGGAACCCGAGTCAGCCTCGTTGGAAGGTCACCAGCATTCGCTGCTGATTTTTATTTTCTTGAACTTGGATTTAGCCAAAAGGGGCTGCAGATGACGCTGGGCTCTGCTAAAAGGCAGTGAGAATCAAAACGGTTGCTGTCCTCGCTGAACAAGACGTGCCTAAAAAGCTGGTCTTCTGAGGCTGAATGGGTTGGAAGACAGCGAGAGCACGGTTTAAACAAACCCCGAGACCCCTGACTCCACTCTCACTTGGAGCTAGGCAGAGCTGGCTCCTGTCTGATCACCAAGAAGGCAGGACTGGCAACAGGGTGGAGCTGATCCTCCTGCCAGTGTCGGGCTGTTATTCTGGACTCATGGGACAGACGGACCAATGTGTGTCGGTGGCAAGGCCTGGGCTTTGCAATCAGATGAGCCTGGGCTCAAACGGCAGCTGTTACTAGTTCTACAACTGTGGCCAAATTACTGCATTGTTCTAAGCCTCAGCTATCGTGAAAATTAAACAAGATAATGAGTGTCTAATAACCTGAGGTAGGAACCAGCACATAGCAGGTGTTCAATCGATGTTTGCTGCCCTTCCTCTTTTTCCCTGGGGAGTTTTCCAGGCTCCATTAAATGGACTGGACTAAAAGACTGTATCTGATTGAGCATGTTTCACCCATCTCTGTAGATCTGTAGTTCAGGCACGGTCACTTAAGCTAACACCAGATTTTGAAATCAAGATTATCAAAACAAACGAACCACAGGTTAATTCTTTGCTTTAAAAATTATTCACCAGAGGATTTTGTATTTCCAACTTTGAACTCAGCAAGCTCCATCTGCATTAAATGTGACAAAGACAGTCAATACAAGCTCAACTTTGATCCAACCTGATGGAGGGAGTCCGTTCATTTGTATTTCAACCTTCACTTCCCCCTTAAGCCTATGCCCACACCTATCACCAAATGAGTATCATGTTTCTGCCAAGAACTAGGGCCTGTGAAGAGGCGCCAGGCGGGGTTAAGTGGCACACCTACCTGTGTTGTTAAAAACAGTATTAATAAACATGCAGTTCTTGAAGTAGGTGTTGACTGAAGTTACATCCTCAAAGGTGCAGGACTTAAAAACCGAATCTTTGAAAATTATGGATTTGAGCCTGATCCCTTCGAATCTGCCCAACACACAAAAAGATTCATATTGATGATTGTGTCTATCAGAGTTGAAAGCTAAGTCAAACAGATTTAGAGATGTGAGGTCCCACTAGGGACTCATCTTAATTATAAAGGACACTGGCTTCTGGACTTTCTAAGCTCCTAGCTTTTCCCCTTTTTCCTCATGCGGCCTGTCCTTTGGCTATCTCATTGCTCACCAATATTATTTTCTACCAGAAGAAGAGATGGCATTCAAAATAACTGCATTTGGCTTTTGGCAATGTTGGTAAAAGTTTTTGTAGGGTATACAGTTGAAGGTATTGAGTTTGGAGATTACCTGTGGCTACTGATTCTTTATTTTTCAATCCTATCCTCTTGTTCCTTCACACATGCCTTTATTTGAGAATTCTCTATTTGGGGTTAATAGCTCTAACTTGAGGATGTGCTTCCATGCTCACTTTTAATGAAAGTCTATTTCCCAAGCTGAAAACCCAAAGCTTCTTAATTCTAGTGTAGGGACTTCCAATTATCTTGAAGAGAGGATGGGAGAATCATTTATGTGAGGAATGATTGTCTTGGGGGTCAAGAAACTCATAGCTTACAGTCATTTCCAAGAATATATTTTTTTTCATCTCTAAGAGGTACCAAGTAGAACGACCATAGCCCTGCTTATTTTTGGAAATGCGTAGAATGATGAAACTTGCTCAGATCCATTTTTGGGTGATGTAAAGGGGAAGGGGGAGATGATAATAGTCACAATGATCCTAACGTCTTAGAAGAGTCTATGGCTCAGATATTCAGTGTTGATAAGGACTCTTGGGAGACATGGATACATATTCACCAGTGTGTCTCGGCAATTTATTAAGAGACTATGAATGTATACTTAGCCAGTCACCGAGAGGAAAATGTTTATTCACCTGGGGAAGAAGTTATTACACCAAATACCACTCTTATGAGAGCAGAAAGGGACTGATCCTCCCAAGCAAGTGAGCTGACTTAAAAGCAATTCACTATCGAGTACTCTGAAAATCCTCCTCACCCTAATGTCGGACTGCATTTGTCCACTCAAAATGCACTAAGCGCCTATGAGACCAACCTCCTCAAAAAACAATCTTATTTCAACCCTTACTCTAGGAGTCCAGAGTAAAACCATCTAAGCCATAAATCTGTCTACTAAAGGAGGGTAAATAATGGCACATTTTAAGAAGATCACTAATTTTCTGAAGTGAAACTGAATTTAGAAAGGGGAAACAATTTTTTTTTAATGGATACTATATGCACAGAGTACACATGGTGCAAAATTCAAAATGTTGAAAAAGGAAAAAGTAAGTCTTTTGTCTCCCATCCTCAAGCCACTTAGTTCTTTTTCCCAGGGATAACCACTGTTGTCAGTTTCTCGTATGCTCTTCCAGAAGCATTCTGTATACAGGTCACTAGCAAACAGGACACTATTCTACACCTTGTTTCGTTCTCCTCGGAGTCTACTTCAGAAGTCATTCCTTATCAGTATATAAAGAATCGCCATTTTAGAATGTTGAATAGGAAAACTATTTTTAAAAAATGAGTTAGCTAGTGGTATTTCAAATTTCCCTGAAAGACAAAAAAAAAAAAATTTCTATCGCCTTCTAAAATAAATGTATATGTTTTAGAGGGATTTTAATACTATTAAAATTATTAATCATTACATTGCCAAAGTAAAAAAATTTCTCCATGATGACTGAATATCCAGCTTAGAACTTTTTATTAAAAATATGACTGTCAGGGGGCTTCCCTGGTGGCGCAGCGGTTGAGAGTCCGCCTGCCAATGCAGGGGACACGGGTTCGTGCCCCGGTCTGGGAAGATCCCACATGCCACGGAACGGCTAGGCCCGTGAGCCATGGCCGCTGGGCTTGCGCGTCCGGAGCCTGTGCTCCGCAACGGGAGATGCCACTACCCAAAAAAAAAAAAAAAAAAAAATGACTGTCAGAGGCACAAACATATTAGAAATTTCTAATGGAGTAACAATAACTTTTAAGTAATTAAGTCAATTTTCATGCTAGAATTGTAGAGCACTTGACTCTAAAGTTTCTGTGGAGAAGCAAGTACAGATTCGAGTCAGTATTTTATGTGGGAGAGTTAAGGTCATCCTATATGGATTAGGCCCCTCACTGAATTGCTGATCCAAACAACTATCTCCTGGTTGGTCACTCTCCTTTTCATTACACAAATCATAAGCATCCCACAGTATTATTTTTCATCTTTCCAAACTAGTTTTTGCCCAGGGAAACTTTGATCATTTATTTTTTTAGAGTTTTACTTTAATTTTGAAACTGGGAGAATTTCCTAAGAATGATATAAACTAACAGGAACTCATACCAGCAATTATTTGCTCAGATAATAAATAATGGGTAGAAATGAGGACCCTGTCTACCCCTTTCCCTCTCTGAAAAAATAAACCACAACCACCTTTGGAGTCACTTCTCTCTCCTCATCAAGAGGCGTTTCAGACTCCATACTCAAAAATGTCCTTTGCTAACTTATTCCATATTTTCAAAGCTCTTAACTTTGGGGAATCATTCCTATTCTCTAATTGAAACTTTTCCTGATACAACTTAACCCCAATTCTTGATTCAGCATAGTGGAGAAGGAAGGAAATCTGAAAAGTGGTCCCCTTTTCCAGAGATAAAAACAGGCATGAGATTACAGGGCAGATTTCCTCTCTGAGTTAAATAATGCTATAACCTATCTTATTTTCTCATAATCTTCACTGTTCTCTTCCATAACTTATTTTGCTTGCTTTCCAAGGTCTCTCTGAATTTTCTTTTCACACCAGTCAATTCCATTTCTTTATAAATATGAAGCAGCTCAGTTTCAGAAGTAGTTATAACTGATATACGTGTACCTTTTCTTTAAACGCCATTTGGAAGTATTTAAATTCAGTCTGAAAATGACTACATGTACAAACTAAAAAAACTATTCATATTTTAGTGCCGTGAAGGCTAATAAGAAATACATTTTTGAGACCAGGTAGGAAGTGAAAGGATTTAAATGTTTCCGGACCTGCCGTTGTCCCATTCCAGTCCAGAAACAATCTTATTTGTCGTTGTAAAGTTAGTAGTTAAATTTGAAAATTTTCCTGACGGATCATCTACATCTTTCAACACATTCGACTGCAGATGTTTAATAACATCAGGGAACCAAATGGATAAACCGTAGTACCTGCAAAGACAAAGAAATGTGAGTTTGCAAAGGTGCCGACACCCTAGCGGCCATGACCATCTCTGTCATTTTCAGAGGTAGTGGTTTCTGGAGAAGCACGGCTGATTAGGACCCGCCTCCTGTAGCATTATGAACCATCAAACAGTAATCTCCCTGGACCATCCTCATCACAAGTCTGCAAAAATCATGCTAGAGGGACAGCCTGGGTTTCCCTGGAGAACCACAGGTCCGTAATTCCCGAACCCTTCCTTTGGGAAGAGACGTGCATAAGAACCCCCTTGTACACCAGCACATGGCATCCTGGCCCTGATGTTTTTCTCATCCCCGTAGGCTGCACTGAAGAACCCCATCTCCTAGTCTGGAGCTACAAACTCCTGGGGTCCCCAGACTGTGAGGGCCCTTAAAGAGTGACCTCTTTATTAATGCACAAACTTTCTTGGTTCCTACACTACTATGGTACCGCTAGCCTAGGGGCAGAGCCCACGCTCAAAGAAGTTCAAGGCTGGAAAAAAGGCCATTTAAGTAATTCATTGGAAAAGCCAGGTTACTGCCCACTTTCTGCCTCTTGCCTCTAGTGTGCTATTCTAACAGCTTACAGCTCAGTCATACAGCTGTGACCTTCATAACAGCAGCCACTAACCACATGTGGCTGCTGAGCAGTTAAATGTGACCAGTCTGAATGAGATGTGCCATGAGTATGAAACACCAGATTTGAATACTTATGGGGAAAAAAAACGTAAAATTAAGTTGTTAATCATTTCATATTGATTAAATGTCAGAATGATAATATTTTGGACAAAATGAGTGAAATAAAATGTTATTAAAATTTGTCTCACCTGTTTCCTTTTCCTTTTTGTTTCTTTAAATGCAGCTGCCAGAACATTTAAAATGACACATGTGGTTGACATATTTTTACTGGACAATGCTGCTCTAAACTGGTGGTTGCCACTCAAAGCACAGTCCCTGGGCCAGCAGCATCAACATCACCTGGGAACTTGTTAGAAATGCAGACTCTCAGGCCTCATCCAGACCTGCTGAATCAGAAACTGTGGGATGGAGTCCTTCGTGTAACTCTTCTGACGCACACTCAAGTTTGAGAACCACTGCTCTAGCTTATCCCTGGTTACATTGAGCTACACAGGGAAAGAAGTGGTCATGAGCGTAACTTTTGCAGGTAGATATGCTAGGTTTGAATCCTGGCCTTGCCAGTTACCAGCTATGTGATCCTGGGCAAGTTATAAAAGCCTCAGTTATCCCCCCATCTCTAATATCGGAATGATGGTAGTACCCACCTTCCTGGGTAGTTGCTTGGATTAAATGGAATGCCAAGTACCTAGCACATAGTGAGTGCTCAAAAGACGAAGTTTTTTTTTTTTTTTAAATAAATTTAATTTATTTATTTTTGGCTGCATTGGGTCTTCGTTGCTGTGGGCGGGCTTTCTCTAGTTGAGTCGAGCGGGGGCTACTCTTCGTTGCGGTGCAAGGGCTTCTCATTGCGGTGTCTTCTCTTGTCGCGGAGCACGGGCTCTAGGTGCGCGGGCTCAGTAGTTGTGGTGTGTGGGCACAGTAGTTGTGGCTCACGGGCTCTAGGGCTTAGCTGCTCTGCCGCATGTGGGATCTTCCTGGACCAGGGCTTGAACCTGTGTTCCCTGCACTGGCAGGCGGATTCTTAAACAACTGCACCATGAGGGAAGCCCCATAGTAGGCATTTAATACTCGTTAATTTTCAGCCCTCTCTTCCTTCATCGATCAATGGTTTTTTAGAACTTGAGTGGGAGTTACTTTACATGTTCTAAGTCAACCCTGTCAATTTAGAAATAAGGAACTAAAACTTGGTAGTATCCCCAAGTCACACAGCAGAACAACCCCTACCTTCCTGGTCTCTCCCTTTACTACAACTCACAGCTCTGGGAAATGCTGGTCATCTGCGATCACTAACTGGTTTTCATTTAGGGATGTTAAGACATGGAGCTTGCAGCATAAATATTGGGCTCTACCAGAGCCTATTGACCTGAAAGTGCAGGGTATTATCTACCTGCCTTTAAAAAACAATAAATTAGGAAAAAATCGAGTTGTATACACATATTCTAAAGTGAGTATGTCAACCATTTGCAACAAAAATTCTGAAATGTTCTCCCTACCTCCTCTTTTCTTAGAATACATATATGGTGGTTTTATTTATTGAGCACTTATTATGTGCCAGGGCCATATATCTGTGAGCAAAACAGTTTAAAATCCCTGTTCTCACAGAGCTTCCAGAGGAGGAGGACAGAGCTTTCTTTATTCTTTAAAGAATGGCGGGCTTCCCTGGTGCCGCAGTGGTTGAGAGTCCACCTGCCGATGCAGGGGACACGGGTTCGTGCCCTGGTCCGGGAAGATCTCACATGCCGCAGAGCGGCTGGGCCCGTGAGCCATGGCCGCTGAGTCTGCGCGTCCAGAGCCTGTGCTCCGCAACGCGAGAGGCCACAACAGTGAGAGGCCCGCATACCGCAAAAAAAAAAAGAAAAAAAGAATGGAAAAGCTTTTTGTCTATTAGAAGGTACGATGGGGAATAATAAAGCTGAGAAGGGGACCGGGAGTACTGAGGGGCTGCAGTTTTTAAAAAGGTGCTTCTGGAGGTATCATTGAGAAGGTGACACACTAGGAGAGACTCAAAGGAGGAGAGGAAATGAGCCAGGCCATGTCTGGGGGCAGGACTAAGGCCTGAGATGGAACATGTTCAAGAAAGTTCTGACACATTTGAGGAAGAGCAAAGAGGCCGGTGGGCTGGGGCCGCACAAGTGAGGAGAGGAGGGTGGAGAAATCATGGGGGCCAACCATTCGCGGGCTTATCGAACTTTCCAGCACTGTTGGTTTTGCCACCCCCGCTTCTTTATGACAGCGTAAATTAAATGACTGGGTGATAAAAACTGTAATTGCCAGCAAATGGAAAATGAAAAAAAAAATTCTTTCGTAGAGGTTAACAGCATCAAACAGTATAAGAAGAAAAGCAGCGTGGTTGGGAGTTACAGTGTGAAAATTTAAAGATTTCACTCACCAAGAATTTAGGCATCACTTACCCAAAGGACAGCGTGAACCAAACAATCGTAAGCTTTATGGTATTGTCCTTGACTGGGTAGGTGAAACAGCTCATAAAAGTCAACCAAATCTGTGAAATATTAGAGAGTTTTCTTAGGCAGTTACCTAATCAACTGCATTTCCCAACCCCCTCCAACAAATTATAAAAATGTTGAGTTTTCTTTGGGCTGGATTCATTTGAAATTACAGTGTAAAAGCTAAAGGCTACAGGAAACCAAATTTTTGGTTTTTGTAATTTTTATTTATCAGCTTCCAATGGACAAAGTAACTCAAGACATCAGTGTACCCCATCACTGCCAGGACTCCTTGCCTAATACCTTCCCTCCCCAAAGAGGGAATGTCTTGGTAACCCCGCTAATCCCAAGGGATTACCTGGTCCTACTCTAGGAATCGGGTGTCCTGGGCAGAAGGGGGAAGAACCCCATTCACAGGACAGATTGAGTCAATCCTGTTTCTGACTAACCTCAAGTACCAAGTTGGCCAGCAAGTCAGGTTGGGCTTGTTACTTACTCCATACAGTTCTGTGCGGATCCGAACAAAACACCTCCTGTACCATGTTCCTGTGTCACTCTCGATTTCGATCAGCTCATCTATTTGTCTTGGGGTTTTGATTCTGTTTACCTGTAAGGAGCAACAGAGGGCAAAGTATTGAGTTCTCTTCTCTGAAGTTGGCGGAGTTTAGGCTTACAATTTGTTTTGAAAGGAGTGAAAGCTGACTCCAACAAAAAGGAAGCAGGTATTTGATACACAAGCAGGTATCCATACATATATGAGACCACTGGTGTAAGTACACAGACTCAAAAGAACTGAATAAAGAATGAATGGGGAAAAAAAAGAACAAATGGGAGGGAATACCATAAAGAAGAGGGGGAAGAGTAAGTAGTAATGGAATAATATGAAAACAAAATACCCTTTGAATCACTAGTAAAAAGGCACACATTAGGGGGCTGGGGAGGGATGGATTGGGATTTTGGGATTAGTAGAAGCAAACTATTATATAGAGAATGGATAAACAACAAGCTCCTACTGCATAGCACAGGGAACTATATTCAATATCCTGTGATAAACCGTAATGGAAAAGGATATGAAAAAGAATGAATATGCATGTATAACTGAATCACTTTACTGTACCGCAGAAATTAACACAAGACTGTAAATCAACTGTACTTCAATAAAATAAATTTTTTTAAAAAGGCATACATTAGCAGATTAAACATCCAGATAGATTCACTTCTGGATTAAGAATTACTTTGCTTAGACTAAAATGACTGAACACACTTTTCTTTGGAATCTGCTTATTTGATGAATTTGGCCCCTAAACATACTTCTTAAAGCTTTCCCATCAAGCTTCCATTCTTAGAGCATCCCTGTGACCCTTGCTTCCTTCTCCCACAGCCCCTGACAGTGCCTGGTCAGCAAGTACCCGCAGGTGACCATGAGGTAAGGTCCAGTGAATAAGCTTCAATTACAAGCCTCAACACGGGCTCTTCAAGGTTAGAAGGGGAAGAAACGATGGAGGATCAGCCTGAAGCTGTATCCATGACTTAAACTAGCCTCCTTTTGCTAAGGAAAAGAACGAAGAGTCAGGAGAAGCAATGCTTCCAACACAGAGAATGAAGCCTGAAAAGAGAGAGAGAGAGAAAAAAAAGCATGGTTCCTTTGTGGACCTGTCCCATCTGACCCTGTGAGTCAACATCTAACTGCTGTTGATACACTTGAGAGAAGACACAGGAATGTGTACACATGTTACCCCTGCCAGGGATAACTCCTGAACAGATCTTTCTGGAGAGCCTGCCAACATCCAAAGGAGCACTTCTATCATGAGACTCCGGGTGCCAAGACTGGCTTTTGACAGAGGTGATTTGGGGACCCTCGGTATCTTTCAAATTACACCAGGTGGGCAGTAGCCTCTTCATGGCTATGTAAACAAAGATGCCCATATTTAATGACAATAATGTCTGAGTTAATGTCTGGGATTCCAAACAGAGTCAGCTCCAAATCATCCATGTAGGCATTATTTTGTGATATTCCAGAATTCCTTTTTTTAAATCACAGGGGTATTCTTCTTCTTCTTTTTTTTTTTTTGTTTGTATTGAATGAAGGATTCATCAAATTCTATAGTGCTTTACAGTTTTCAAAAGTTTCACACAAGTGATTTCATATAATCCCATAATAACCCCTTTCTTTCTCCTACCCCTATACTGCCCCTCCTCCTTTAACTCTCCCCACTGGTAACCACTAGTTTGTTCTCTGTAGCTGTGAGTCTGTTTCTGTTTTGTTATATTCATTAGCTTGTTGTAGTTTTTAGATTCCACATATAAGTGATATCATACAGTATTTGTCTTTCTCTGACTTATTTCACTTAGCATAATGCCCTCCAAGTCCATCCATGTTGCTGCAAATGGCAAAATTTCATTCTTTTTTTATGGCTGAGTAATATTCCATTATATATACATATCACATCTTCTTTATCCATTCATTTGTTACTGGACACTTAGGTTTCTTCCATACCTTGGCAATTGTAAATAATGCTGCTATAAACACTGGGGTGTATTTATCTTTTCAAATTAGTGTTTGTTTTTTTTTGGATATATACCCAGTAGTGGAATTGCTGGATCATATGGTAGTTCTATTTTTAGTTTTTTGAGGTAACTCCATACTGTTTTCTACATTGGCTACACCAATTTACATTCCTACCAGCAGTGTACGAGGGTTCCCTTTTCTCCAAATCCTCGCCAACATTTGTTATTTGTATTCTTTCTGATGATAGCCATTCTGACTTGACATATTACTTTTGGGAGGCTTCTTCTCCACTCATCAATGTTTGTGCATTCTTTCATTGGCACCCATGGGGAGCCAGGCCTAGCACTAGACCCTGGAGATGCAAACATAAAACATCACACCATCCAAGCAATTACCATACAAATTAGAAAGTACTCTAACGGAAATCTATTATCAGATGGGAGAGACATATTGTACAGAACACCCAAGTTGACCTGAGAGTGAGAAAAAAGCCTTCATGGACTGTGGAATTTGAGTTGGAGCTTATGGAAAAGTATGTCATTTGCCATGTGTGTCAACTACTTGAAGGGCATTCCAAGTGGGAGGAATGTCATGTGCAAATGTCCAGGGGTGTGAGAGAAAAGAGTGCATTGGAAACGACATAGCATTTGCTATTCCTGAAGAATAGCGCAAGGGCAGAGGGCAGTGAGTAAGGAGGACTGAACCAAATCAGTGGCAGGAAGGGTGGAAAGGTAAGAGACAATAATGAGAGATATTTAGGATGGCGGATAATAGGACACAGTGATTTCTTGGACACACTGGAGATAAAGGAAAGAAAGAAATAGGATAGTTTTCAGGGCTCTGGTTTGGGTGCTGCTGATGGTACTTGCTGATAGAATTTTAGACAAGGAAGAGGTTTGGAAACTCTTAAGGTGAGAAGTTCAGATTTAGAAATTCAGAATTTGAAGGGCCTATGGTACACAGGAGTATGGCCACAAAGACCTTCAACATGCACATCTGGAGCTCAGGAGATTTGTCCATTAGGAGAGAGAGATCTCGGAAGTAGCTGAGATAAGCTAAGGAGAGTGTGCAGGGTTAAAAGGGAAGTTAGCTGCAAATAAAGCCCTGCAAAACAATATTTAAAGTAGGCACATAGGAAGAAAAGCTTAGAAAGGAGAGAAGGAAGGCATATGAATTCACTGTATTGTATCAATAGATATAACAAGGAAAAAGACAAATGTGTCATGGTGGAATCATGTAATGACTTTGAAAGTTACATATAAATGACTTTGAAATTATCTACTCTTTTATTCCCACTTAACCTTTATACAGTAATATTAATGTGGATGACCATGAGTGAACTTGGTAACTCAGATCTTCTGGAAGAAAAAGCAGGTTAGCAGGGCAATGAGGCCCTACAGAGACACCTTCTCAGAAGTCTTGGGTAAAAGGTTTATCCTCATCTAGCTGAGAAGGGTTAGGGACACTGAGTATCTAAATAACATCTCAAGATTCTTCTTGCCTTATGATCCTTTAATTTAAAAATATTCTTGGGGCTTCTCTGGTGACGCAGTGGTTAAGAATCCGCCTGCCAATGCATGGGACACGGCTTCGAGCCCTGGTCCGGGAAGATCCCACATGCTGTGGAGCAACTAAGCCCGTGAGCCACAACTACTGAAGCCCGCACACCTAGAGCCCATGCTCCGCAACAAGAGAAGCCACCGCAATGAGAAGCCCACACACTGCAACAAAGAGTAGCCCCCCTCGCCACAACTAGAGAAAGCCCGTGCGCAGCAACAAAGACCCAATGCAGCAAAAAAAATAAATCAATAAAATAAATCAATTTTAAAGAAAGAAAGAAAGAAAGAAATTTATTTTAAAAAAATTTCTTGGACTTCCCTGGTGGTCCAATGGTTAAGACTCCGCACTTCCACTGCAGGGTGCGCGGGTTTGATCCCTGGTCAGGGAACTAAGATCCCACATGCCGTGGGATTCAGCCAAAAAAAAAAAAAAAAATTCTTCCTTTATTGTTAATTTACTCAAAAGAAGGGCCTAGTCAAAGGCTCCCAGGGCCTCTGTGGAGGACATCCATTATTGATCTTCATTTCTCCATTACACTGCAGAAAAAATTTTTATTAATTGAGAATCTGTGATAATTTGAACAGAGGCTAGACTGAAGTCTATCTTCACACTATGAAAAATCCATTTCCTATTAAAACATGAAATGAATAAATAAGGTTTCAGGGGACTGTTTAATCAGGAACTATTTGACTTATTTTAAGAACTAAAATTGATATTATTTATAAGA
Organism: Neophocaena asiaeorientalis asiaeorientalis; assembly: GCF_003031525.2. Lineage (NCBI taxonomy): Eukaryota > Metazoa > Chordata > Mammalia > Artiodactyla > Phocoenidae > Neophocaena > Neophocaena asiaeorientalis. Next base: position 2,989,663 of record NW_020175829.1, on the reverse strand, counting down.
CACTGAAGATCTTGCTTATGTCCCCTTTAAACCTATTTTAGACAAAACATTTTTTGTCTATGCTGCACATATCAAAGGATTTAAAAACCACTGTTCTTTTTTATTTTGGTGGAGGTGCTGGGGAAAAAAAAACATCGTTCTTTCCAAAAAATTCCATGCATCCAATTTTCCTTAGTTTAGACTAGTTTTCCCGTTGAGAATAAATTGTGTAACTAGAGGATGGAAGAACATGCCACGCAGAGGGAACAGCACATACAACAGTAACACGGCAGGCATAGGTAAAATGGCAAGTATGAAAGACGAGCGGCTGGTGCAACGAGAGAACGATTTACAACCAGGTCTTTTCAGAAAAGGTTTCTCGACCTCTGGTGTGGAGGATTCACTGAGAAGCAGTACTCACCGTGAAGACTTTCTCAGGCTGACCCCGTGCTCTCATGTTTGTGTCATGAATTAACTTCAGAATCATCCAGGCTTCATCATGTTTTCCAACCTAAGAAATAGGAGTAGGCAGTGAAGGGCCAGGTGGTGAAACACACATACTCCCTGATTTTCCAATAACCACGTGGTATCGTCAGATCCAATTGGGTGTAACAGTACAAATGCATTTAGGTTCGCCCCATTGGAACCCACAGGCTACTTGGATATCCTGGAGTGCATTAGCAGCTCAAGGGATGTGCCTCTAACTAGACATAGCACCTTTGGATAGTAAGGTTCATTTATAAAACAAGAAGCCACTTTCTCTTCGTTGAGGGAAATGACTTGTTTGAGGAGGAACGTTAGTGCTTTCTGGCCACGAGGCAACTTTTCCACATGCTGGTTGTCGAAAGCATGACCCCATGAAACCAAACCCTCCATGGTTCCGTAGTAGGAAGGAAAAATGTACCACCGAAGAGGCAAACATACTTTCCTAGAATTAGAAGGGACTCGTTCCACTGTATGCGGTTTCTTTGAGTATTTGTAATGATGAGCGTTACCTCCAACAAGAACCGTGGGCTTTCAGGCATGAACGTGAGGGCCACCACTGAGCAGACGCAAGGAAGGGCGCAGACGATGATGAACACACGCCAACTATGAAACTCGTAGGCGGACCCCATGTTGAAGCTCCATCCTGGAAAAGGAAGACAGGAGGGGTGAGGAGAGCCCTCTCCAGACTGCCTGCTGGGACAGCGAGGTCCCACGTCACTGTGAGCGTCCATACCTCAAATTGACTCATAGTAAAATCTTATCACCCCCAGAAGAATGAGCTGATATGGGCATCAGCCACAGTGACCAGTTCAGCTTGAAGACGGCCAACAGCAGTGCTGGGAAGAAAAATGCTTGGAATCAAAGGGGTCTGCACCTATGGATGCGGTGTGTTGCTGAACTACCAAACTCCAAAGGCCAAGGTAAATGAATTTGGGACAGTGTTTTTCCAACAGAGCCCTGGGCTGGGTATCTTCTGTCTCCAGCAGACCACTCTGCACTCTTGTCTCTGCTGTGTGCCAGGAAATGGCCCTCCATGGACCATACCAACTGGCCCCCTTGCCCACGAGCTTCCAGTTGGGTTTGAATAAAGGAAGCACTGGCAGGAGAACAGAGGGTGGCAGCAGGGTGCAGGATATTTATTCCCCTTGCTTCCCTTCTCCCCTCCTCCTGGCTGCGTGGAGGTTTAACAGTGGGTGTGCTCATCCCCTGGAGGCTTCTCGTGAAACCACAGCTCTTGTCAGGTTCTGGCAATCCCTGTCTCTCCTTGCCCTTTGAGGCATAAGTGGGCACAGGACGCCCTTCTGCTGCTAGCTCCGAGGTACTTTATTATTCTGTACTGGTTTCTCTTAACTGTTCCCACACAGCTCTTTTCAGCGACCCCCTCTGAGGGTGTCACTGGTTTCCTGCCAGCATGCTGACCAGTGCAATGATTAAGAACTGGCATTTGCCAACCTTTCCACACGCACATGCCATACACTAGATCAAGAGAATTTTAAATTTCTAAACAGGTTTTTATTATAATATAATGAAAACAAGCGAACGGGATACCGATGGAAATCTCTCAAGAACTAAAAGAAAAGCAATATTTGAATGAATGTAAAATGGTTGAAAGCAAAATTCCACCATGACTCTAAAGGAGAAAGAATGAAGCATATCAAATCTAATTGAAAACAGAGAAGAGATTGATGGAGGCATAGATTAATTATGTGAGGCGAAATTCTAATGTTTGCAATTCTTGGTATTTAGAAGGCTGCTGTGAGCAAAAGTCAGATAGTCTACATTCCATCCCTGGGAGACTAGTATAATTATTCATTGTTTGCACAGGAGCCAAGTGAGATTCTGGAGGTGCCATGAGTTCCTCAAGGCCACACAGCTGAAGTTAGGCACCAGAATCTTCTCCACTGGGATCTGAGACAGAATCTTATACCACACATGTCCGCATGTCTGTGCTTACTCAAACACAGGCTTTGTTGATAAATCATATAAACACCTACATCATATAAACATGCTACATCAATCTTAGATTCATAAGCATTTTCTGGGAATTTAATACCTGAGGACTATGTGGACTGCTAAATTAACTACAACATAAACTTTAGGAGGGGATGCCTCCTCTCAATGTTTTATGTAGCAGAAGTTCAAACGTCTCAGATATCCAAAACACAGAGGAAATCATATGATGGAACTAAGAAAACATACCTTGTTCACTTCACATTTGATCTAAGAGCTTCATGTAAAGGAATTCTTTTTTAAAAGTGCTGGAGCCAACAGAAACTGATCCCCACCTACGTATCTGAGTTCATCTTCTGCTGGTCCCCTCCTTCACTTGGTCCATCCCACCGACCTGCTTCAAGTTCTCTGAATACACAAAGCTTAATTCCATTTTAGGGGCTTTGCCTTATTCCCTAGGAAGCCCAGCCATGCATTGAAAGGATGGTGGTTGTATGTCAGCCAGCCTTCCTATGAGTTTTGAAGTGAGAGGATTTTTCAGTATTTCTCGTCCTCAAAGGAGTCCCCTCGGGGTCTTTGCGTTTGACGTTTTCCCTGCCTGGACTGCTCTGTCTGAGTATTTGCATACATGCTTGCCTCCTTTATACTTTCCAGGTCTCAGTTTAAGGTCATCTCTTCAGAGAGGCCCGAACACCCAATCCCACTCTTATCATCAAGACCTGCTTTATTGTCTCCACAGCACTTACTGCTGTCTAAAGCTGTGAATTCATTGATTTGTTTACTTTTTTACTGTCTCTCCCTTTCCACACCATGAAAGCAGGAATTCTGCTTTTGTTACTCATCAATATAACCCCAGTGCCTATAGCAAGTCCTGGTCTATAGGAAGTGTCCTTTAAATGTTTGTTAAATGCACACGTGCGCACACACACACACACACACACATAAGCATACCCTTTTGTGTTTACATATGTACTTGAACATGTACAGAATTGCTGCAGGCTACTTTTGTTTTGACATTTTTTCTGAATCTACACTAAGCAGCAAAACAACTTTGATTTACTTTTTCAAATTAAATTTGTATACAGTAAAATTTTTTATTACTTTTTTTTTTTTTTGCGGTACGCGGGCCTCTCACTGCTGTGGCCTCTCCCGTTGCGGAGCACAGGCTCCAGACGCGCAGGCTCAGCGGCCATGGCTCACGGGCCCAGCCGCTCCGTGGCATGTGGGATCCTCCCGGACCGGGGCACGAACCTGTGTCCCCTGCATCGGCAGGCAGACTCTCAACCACTGCGCCACGAGGGAAGCCCTTTTATTACTTTTTAAGTTACATTGTTCTGTGAGTTTGATAAATGTACGGAGTCACGTAACCACCATAATAATCAGGATACAGATTATTGCATCATCCCGAAACATTCCTTCCTGCTGCCCCTTCAGAGTCAACCCCTCCTCTATGCCTAACCCCTGGCAATCACTGGTCTGTTCTCTGTCCCTACAGTTTTGCCTTTTCCACAATGTCATATAAATGGATGTATATCGTACGCAGCTTTTAAACTCTGGCTTCTCACACTTGGCATAATGCATTCATGCAGACTGCTGCCCATTTTAATAGTCGCTCCTTTTCATTGCTGAGTAGCATTTCACTGTGTGGATATTTCATGTGTTTACCCACTCATCAGCTGAAGGACGGCTGGAATTTTTCCATTTTTAGGGGATTATAAATAAAGCTGTTATAAACACTTCAGACGGGTTTTTGTGTATCCCAAAGTTTTCCCTTTCTCTTGGGTAAATACCTAGGACTGGGTAAATTGAGTCATTTAATAAGTATATGTTTAGCTTTATAAGAAACTGCAAACTATTTTCCATAGTGGTTGTACCATTTTGCCCCCCTACTACTAGTATATGAGAGTTCTAGCTTCTTTACACACTTCCCACCACCTTTTTGCCAGTTCTTTTTTTTTTTTTGGTTACATTTTGGCCTTCTATAGGTGTGTAGTGGTATCTCACCATGGTTTTAATTTGCACTTCCCTAATGCCTAGTGATACCTTAATTTACTTTCTGTTCATTCATTCATACTTTTATTGAGTGCCTCTCTGCGCTAGTCACAGTGCTGAGATGTAGAGGCTAACGCTTATTTCCCGCCCTCAAGGAGCTAAAGTACAGAAGAAGAGGCAGATGTGTTAACAGACATGATAAACAGTATGACTCATGCTAGAACAGGTTCTAAAGGAAGTGCAGAGGGAGTACAGAAGGGGTGGAGGTACCTATCCCAAGGAGTCTTCTCTTAAGAGCCCTTGATAAATTTTTTGTCTGATTCAGGTCCATGAAAACGAAGAGAGCAAATTTGTAAATTTCTAACATCCAAGTTTGAGATACAGTTCAAATCAGTACTAAAGAAGCAGAAGAGACCAGCCAGGACTGACTGTGTCATGCCCGATCCCCAACTCTCTCCTACTGTATTACAGCTATTTGACTTGAAGAGAGAAAGGAGAGCCCTAGAAGCAGGAGGGAGTCCTAGAAAGGAGTTCAACCCTACTCCCCTTTTAGGATATGCCCTGGGACGGGAGGGGCGGTACGGAGAGAGAGAGAGACTGATGGATGATATCCTGTGGCCTGAATGAGGGGTAGACACAGTGAGGGTCTTAAGAAATGACCCTGCAGATGCTTTGTAAAACTAAAATACCATTAACCTAGATTAAAAATGAAGGATAAGAATGGTGACAATGACTGCCATAACTCGGCGGTGAATTCTCAGGACCCCTCCTCCCCAGCTCCATTTCAAGATGAGTTACATTTTCATTTGAGAGTGACACAAAGCCCAAACCACAAACATCAGGAAGTGGGGAGACACGAGCATGGAGTGAAGGACTAGAATGTGATACAAGCCACATGCAACTGGGAAAGCGGCTGTTGCTTTCGGATATTCACCCGCACTTAGTAAAATGGATTCTCTTCTTCATGTTGGCACCACGCCTTTTTTGTCTTTTAAAAAAAAAAAGAGAGATTCTTGCAGAGACGGTGGTTCTAATTGTCCTTTGGACTTTGTTTAAAATACCCATTAGAATATCATACTGAGGGATTTATCTAAACATAATGTACATTCCAGGCAAGGAAGGACCTCAATTAGGGTATTACAGAAAGCGGTGACTGTGCAGCGCTCATCAGCGAGGCACTAATAAGAGTGTTATGTGTCTTGCATGATAATCAAGGCCATTTACCAGGCTCAAGCTGATGTGCTCTGAATGCAGAAACCAGATGCCTCCCCAGCTGCCTGACTGTCTGAAATCTTTCAAGGTGCCAAGGCAGAAGAGTGGTCCGCACGGAGAAGAATGCTGGCTTTCATGTTCTTTTCTGGGCTCTGTCCCTGAAGTACTGGTGAATTGGCACCTACTCTATTGATCTATATTTGATTGATAGTTGTATGATATTTTCAATGACCCGGTTCCTTGGTAAGAAGGCATATTTTAGGTACAAGACACAAATGTCCTAAAACATTAGTATTATTAATTAATATTAATAAAAATAAATACTATAGGTGAGATCAGTTCTCAATAGCTAAAACATAAATCACCTATATTTATGTGTCAGTGGTCTTCACTCACAAGGCACATAGCCAACTAAAATTCTCTTTGGAAAAGTGGCTCCAAATACATTTTCTCAAGTGGCCAACAAGCTTAGGAAGGGAACAATGATCAGATGAATTTCTGCTCTTATTCTTATAGAAATAAAATGTTATCCCCTCAACCTGTCACTGGTTTAAAATATAAATACTATCTAATCAGCATGAAACATTAATCCTCAGCTAGAAACTCAGGTTGTCACACATCTAGTATTATCTGTGGCTCCATAAGATTCAACCAGGTGCAGCTGGACAGTCCTTGTGGCCAATATCAGCAGACATTTTTCACCTTCTTCTCACTTGTTAAAAAAAGGGGGGGAAAAGCAAGGGTGAAGAGAATAGGTAAATAAACTATGGTACAGGGGCTTCCCTGGTGGCGCAGTGGTTGAGAGTTTGCCTGCCGATGCAGGGGACACGGGTTCGTGCCCCGGTCCGGGAAGATCCCACATGCCGCGGAGCGGCTGGGCCCATCAGCTATGGCCGCTGAGCCTGTGCTCTGCAACGGGAGAGGCCACAACAGTGAGAGGCCCGCGTACTGCCAAAAAAAAAACAAAAAAAACAAAACACAAAAAACAACAACAAACAAACAAACAAACAAACAAAACTATGGTACAGCCATGCTATAGAAGACAGTGTAACTATTGGCAAAAAAGTGAGGTAGATTTTTCTGAACTGATTTGGAAACTGTCCAAGTAACATGCTCAGTGAGGAAAAAACCTTTTCAAACCAATGTAAATAGTAGTGATTTCATTTTTATATACACATAAACTATATCATTATATCTAGAAAACAAGTGGGAGGAAGAGATACTCAACTATTTTACATGGTTATTCAAGGTAGCGGGTGGGAGCTATTAGGGGCCTTTCGCTTTGGCATTATTTAATTTTTGAGTTTTGTATCACCTTGTATTACTTTTTACTCAGAGGGGGAAAAAACCTTTTCAAAGAGTTGCAAGCCTTTGATTTTTCTGAAATGTAAGGTCTGATGGGAAAAGAGAGGAGATAAGGAAACTGGAATGATAACTGTGACAGTATTTAGCATCCATATACAACTTTCAGAACTAAACTAACGTTGTTAATTCTGACTCTGACGAATCTTAACATTGACACTACAGGGCTCATTTATGGAGAGCAGTGAGGAAGTGCCTCGGTGTCTCTGGGTGGGAAAGAAAATGATATTCACAGATCTTTCATCTGTAAACCTGTATCTCTAGTCACAGTCTGATTTTGGATTCTCAGGCCAAGGCCAGTTGCATCTTGAGCGTTAATGGCACAAGCGCTATTACCAACAGTGATACACAAAGAAATCACACACACAGAGCTCGTGGGGATCTCTCTGCAGCACAAAATCATGCATTCAAGAAGTGAGGGCCAATTCAACTGGAATTACACACCCCAGGGAGAGGGTGCAAGTAACTGTCGTAGTCGTCTGTCTCTTAAGAGCAGGCCTAGGCCACAAGCTGACCTTTCTTGCTGGTTTCTCTATTTCTGTTTCCAAGCTCTGGTCCTGCCATTTGGAATGCACAGAGCCAGAGTCAACAGCAGGAGGAAGTCACATTATGCTTCTGGTTCCTGATTCTGACTTGTGATCCTAACCACACTTTTGAAGAAGCACACTGCCTGGTGGCTTCTGAAACGCAGAAATTTATGGGCTTATTTTTCAGGGTATATCTGCTGTGAGTGCTCCAGATATGAAAAGAAAGAATGAGAGGACCTTTCCAGAAAGAGTTCCTGGTAAAAGCATGTAAGACTCATTCAAGCACGGTGCTTCCCAAGCTTCCCTGACAGAAATGAGTCCAAGGGTTTGAAAAAAGCTGACAGCATAAAGTGTGTGTGTGTGTGTGTGTGTGTGTGTGTGTGTGTGTGTGTGTGAGAGAGAGAGAGAGAGAGAGAGAGAGAGAGAGAGAAGTGTGTGTGTGTCTGTTTTAAACAAAGGTCCTTTGGAATTTTCTTTTGTAGACAGACAATAATACAGTACTAGTACTATGATTATGTAGGTCAAGGACTTCCCTGGTGGCGCAGCAGTTAAGAATCCGTCTGCCAATGAAGGGGACACGGGTTCGAGCCCTGGTCTGGGAAGATCCCCCACGTCGTGGAGCAACTAAGCCTGTGCGCCACAACTACTGAGCTTGCACTCTAGAGCCCATGAGCCACAACTACTGAGCCCATGTGCCGTAATTACTGAAGCCCACGTGCCTACAGCCCATGCTTTCCAACAAGAGAAGCCACCACAATGAGAAGCCTGAGCACCACAAGGAAGAGTAGCCCCCGCTCACCGCAACTAGAGAAAGGCTGCACACAGCAACGAAGACCCAACGCAGCCAAAATAATAATAAATAATAATAATGTAGGTCAACTGAAATTTTCTCAAAAATTTTTCTATAAATATATACCACAATAGCCTATAGGATAGTCAAATTTTGACCATATACAAATGAAGCTTATAAATGCATATAAAGGCAGCTCATTACTCTGTAAATACACACTGAATATATTCATATTTATTATCTTATAGCACATATAGGCATGCATTAACTTTCCTTCTCTGTTTTACACACATAAATATTTATTTAAAAGGAAGTGTATAGGGCTTCCCTGGTGGCGCAGTGGTTGAGAGTCCTGCCGATGCAGGGGACACAGGTTCGTGCCCCGGTCCGGGAAGATCCCACATGCCGTGGAGCAGCTGGGCCTGTGAGCCATGGCCTCTGAGCCTGTGCGTCCGGAGCCTGTGCTCCACAACGGGAGAGGCCCCAACAGTGGGAGGCCCACGTACCACATAAAAAAAAAAAAAAAAAAAAGGAACTGTATATGTTTTGCAGACTTATATTAATATATAAACTCTTACATAAGCTGATGTCCATGGACGAATAATAATAAATCAACTATGTTCATTTTGTGAACAGGCATCGTTTTAGGAAACTGAAAAGCAAACAAAAATAAATATTGGGAATTCCTACATTAGGTAGAAAGTTGGACTAATAGACTCTAAAGCCGTTTCTGGGGCTCAGGTTCTCTCTGATTCTAAGATCTTGTGCCTGGACCAGATGAAGCCACAGGAAAACCTCTCTTGAGTATAGATCCATGGTAAGAAATGGAACACTTTCAAAATTGAACAGAACAAAGCAAACTTCTAAACCACAATTTGTACTGACACAAATGCCCAAAGGTTGGTAGAGAACTTGTAGTGAAATGATACTTATTTTTCATATTAGCAAATCAGTCAATCTGCTTTCAAATCAGCTGTCCTTAAAAATATATATATATATTTTTTTGTGATACGCCGGCCTCTCACCGCTGTAGCCTCTCCCGTTACAGAGCACAGGCTCCGGACGCGCAGGCTCAGCGGCCATGGCTCGCGGGCCCAGCCGCTCCGCGGCATGTGGGATCTTCCTGGACTGGGGCACAAACCCGTGTCCCCTGTACCGGCAGGCGGACTCTCAACCACTGCACCACCAGGGAAGCCCTAAAAAACTATTTTCTAAACAGTGCTCCATACAACTTCATGATCCCTATTCTATTCCAGACGAAGACGTCTCTTTGTTCTTTGCACATGGTGTCAGCAAGAGTTTGCTCCTGATCAGTAAAAGCTCTCTCTTCATTTCCAGCAGATTTTTAATGACACAGCACAGAAGTGCTCACGGAATCCACTCTTAGAAAAAAGTTTTTCTCCCCAGGGTGGGGATGAGGAAGGGGCTGTAGTATTTCCCGTGTTATGACAACAGAGGTCATCCTGAGTGTTCTTTGTTGCTGGTGCCAAAGGTCACACTCATACATCTCCACTAACTGTTGACCTCTCTACCTGCTCCTGTTTTTCTAGCCCCATTTCTTGCCTTGTAGCCTCTGACCCAGAACAAATCGTTTAACGCTTGACAAGCGAAACAGCTGCTTAGCTCATGATTCAGGCCCAAAATGGTCCATAGAGTTTTGTCATTTATGTCAAAAAAATTCCATTCTAACAGGCTAGGAAATGCATGCGATCACAATGACCTGGGAGCTCAAGGAAGGGGACATCACACCCTGCTTCCAGGCACAGTGGGTGGAAATATGAGTCTGCAGAGGTCCACTCCATTAGCCCCATAGCTGGATATTGCTCACTTGTATCCCGTTTAAACCCACCCAGAGAAGAGCCTTCTGATCTTTGTGGTGTTTGTGGTCATAGGATGTTTGTGGTCATAGGATGCTTCATGAAAGGCCCCAGCCCGGGTGGAGATGCTCAACCTTCCTTCCTCACAGCCTTCCAGACCAGGAATGTGGAAGCCAGCCTCTACTCTCTTCCCTCCCCGTGTCTAGTCAATCCCTGAGAATATGATGCCATTTTCTGTATTTCTCCCAAACCTGTTCCTTTCTTTCCACCTCTGCTTTAGGCCAGGCCCTCATCCCTCGTCCAGCTCACCCTAACAGGGCTGATGTGCAGAGGGCATGGATCTGTAGGGCTGTGCCCACTTCTGCAATACTGAAGTATGTGTGTCATGGACACTGCCCTGAGTCCTGAGCCTTGGATCTCTCCATGGTCCAGCAACAGCAGGGTCTGCTTGACCCAGCAGGGGCCTCAGGACCTGGTTCCAGTGCTTTGGCTTTCTTCTCCTCTGACTGGGAAATGCCCTGTGGTTAAATGATTTTAATATCTCCTGTTTTTCTCTTCTGGGAACAACGTGTGTTAACTTTATTAGGAATAGCTGATGTACAATATTTTATGTTTCAGGTATACAACACAGTGATTCACAATTTTTAAAGGCTATATTCCATTTATAGTTATTATAAAATATTGGCTATATTCCCTGTGCTGTGCTATAACATATATCCCTGTAGCTTATTTATCTTAGACATAGTGGTTTGTATCTCTTAATATGCTACCCCTATCTTGCCCCTCCACCCTTCCCTCTGCCCACTGGTAACCATTAGTTTGTTCTCTATATCTGTGAGTCTGTTTCTATTTTGTTATATTCACTAGCTTGTTTCACTTTTTAGATTCAACATATAATTGATTATAATATAGTATTTGCCTTTCTCTGACCTATTTCACTAAGCATAATACCCTCCAAATCCATTGTTGCAAATGGCAAAATTTCATTCTTTTTCTTATGGCTCCGTAGTATTCCGTTGTGTACATATACCACATCTTCTACATCGATTCATCTGTTGATGAACACTTAGCCATATCTTGGCTATTGTAAATAATGATACTATGTACATTGGGGTGCATGTATCTTTTTTTTTTTAATATGTACAGATGGCACATGGTGCCAATTTTATTTGCAGATATTATAGTATTCCAAAGTTCACAAGTTAAGCCTTTGCCACAGCCTTGGCTAAATCTTGAACGAGTGCAGAATTCAGCTGTGCTAGAGTGCTGATCTTAGCATGCTTAGATGTGGCATACTTGTTCTTGATAGTCATGTGCTTTGTAAGCCCACGATTCACCATGACTATATTCTTAGCCAGGTGTTGCAATAACAACAAGAAGCGATTGTTGACAGTGTATGACAGGTAATGCTGTAGAGCTGGTGTCCATCCACCATTATCAAGAATTTTCAGTGCTAAGCAGAAAGCTCCCGCTGCAACCTGAGAAGGAGGAAAGCGCACCATATCGTAGTCCAACATAGTTCCAACAGATATTTGGCCAAGCTTTGTAGCTCAGCATCAACCTCTCCAATCTTAGATGCTCTCCGAAGGAAATGCAGGGGTAGAGGGCGACCCAGACTAAAATTTAAAGCTCTTAGAATCTTCATTTCCATCTGTCTGATTTGGTACTTAGTGTAGGTGTTGTCAGTCACAAAGGCAAAGTCACCAATTTCTGGAGGGTACATTTCCTCGTATTTGCTTGCAATAAACATGGCAGTGACGCCAACCATCTTGGGCACACAACTATCCTGCATGAACCGGTCAATAATGGAAACAGTCATGTACATGGTCTCCTGGAGTAAGTGAATTTCACTTGAACCTGCACTAGCCAGTCAGTTAGGATGGCTCTCATGTTTCCGGTGATTTCACGACCCAGTAGGTATTTTGGTCTGACTGCTTCCTCTTCCTCAAGTTGTCTCAGATAAGCATAGATATCTTTCACATCTTCACTACAAAGGTTTGGATCCACTCCATCTTCTGCACCCACATCACTCACTGTAAGAATTACATCAGAGAAAGCCTGACACACATATTCTCCTGCAGGGGCACAGCCAAGTATTTCCATGGGGCTTGGAGAGGGAGTATCAACCAAAATAGGCTCAGGGGGAAGTTTCTCTGCTTTAACAGGCTCAGGTTCTGGCTCTGGCTCCAGATCCAGCTCCGCTGGGGGCTCCGGCACAGGTATAGGAGCCTTTCCCAGAGGTTTTGGTAGATTTTTAGCAATAACTTTTCCAGCACCTAAAGTTTTTGCTTCCTTTTTCAGGGGTAGTTTGGCCTCTGGCTGTTCACTGACTTTGTTGCCGATGTCTCCAAGAGCTGTCCTTGGCCTCAGCCCGGGCTTAGAGGTTGCAACAGTGGCCACAGGCACGCGCTTTGTGCCTGCCATACTGACCTTCGCCTTATTTTCAGCATTAATTTTCGTGTTCTTCCTCTCTCCATCCGTCTGCACCCCAAACTCTCCCACCATTTTAGGGGCCCACTGACTGCCATCCTCCCCCCAAATCTGTCCCGGTCCACTCCTGCCAGGGGAACTCCAGCAGGCGAGATAGGGAGAGGAGACACAGCGAGCCAGGAGAGCCGCGTTTGTTCACCGTTCTTAGCAGCTCATCCTGGTGATCCAGAGCGCCATGGCTTCCTCTGCACCAGGCAGCAGCTCAGTGGGGAGAAGCAGAGCACGGGAGCCACTGACCAGCCGGGGACATTGAACCCACCGCAGGCCAAGAGCCATTCCCTCATGTACCTTTTTGAAGTAGTTGTTTTCGTTTTTTTCTTCAGATATATACCCAAGAGTGGAATTGCTGGGTCATATGGTGGTTCCATTTTCAGTTTTCCTTCTTTTTTTTTAGTAGTTATTTATTCATTTGTTTGCACTGGGTCTTAGTTGCGGCCAGCTGGCTCCTTAGTTGCAGCACATGGGCTCCTTAGTTGCGGCAGGTGGGCTCCTTAGTTGTGGCATGCAAATTCTCAGTTGCAGCATGCATGTGGGATCTAGTTCCCTGACCAGGGGTCAAACCTGGCCCCCCTGCACTGGGAGCATGGAGTCTTATCCACTGCACCACCAGGGAAGTACTGTTTTCCACAGTGGCTGCACCAATCTACAGTCCCACCAACAGTGTACAGTTCTCTCCACACCCTCGCCAGCATTTGTTATTTGAATACCGCCTCTCTTTAACAGAGTTTCCAACCAGCTTCCAACCTGCCTAGTCTAATCTATCTTCCACGTACCTTCAAGAGCTCTTTCCATAAGAAAAACGGAATCACAAACTCACTTACTAGCTTGAAACCTTTTAGTGGTTCTCCACTGGCCCTTCAGGATAAAGTTCAGATTCTTTAGTGTGACCACAGGGCCCTCCGAGACCTGGCTCCTGCCCATCTCTCCAGCCTCATTCCTCAGAAATCCCTCCTTCCAACCTTTGCTACCTGCTGTGCAACATCTTTACATCTTAACCCTTCCCCATCCTTGTCAGTTTGGAGAACTCCTAAGCTTCAGTCTTCTTTTCACCAAGTAGAGAGGAACATCCTCTGTAAATTCTTCCAGACACATTAACAAGTATTCACTTCCCCCACTGAGCTATCTCGGGATCCTGTGAATTCCCACAGCCCTTAGCATGGTGCCTGACACAGAGAAAAGCCACAGAAGACAGTGATCGTTCATCGGCAAGTCTCTTCCTGGAGGGCAGGGGCCATGTCTTATTCATCTTTAGCACAAAACGTGGCAAAGAGTAGTCACTCGACAAATGCTTATTTAGTTAATCAACAAGTAACCTGTTCTTGGATTCCTTTAAAATCAGAGTATTTGCCTAATACCTTCAAAAGTGACTTTCTGGAAACATATCATTATATTTCCTAATTTCCAAATATATGGAGTTTTGTTTCAGTAACGGATTTCTAGCTGAATTTCCTTGTGGTAGGAGATCATGCATGGTGGTATTTTGAAATACGTTGGAACTGCTTTACGATTTAAAAAAATTTTTTTTATTTCTTGGTCGCACCACATGGCATGTGGGATCTTAGTTCCCCAACCAGGGATCAAACTCAAGCCCCCGCAGGCAGTGGAAGTGCAGAGTCTTAACCACTGGACCACCAAGGAAGTCTTTACAATTTTTGTTTTTTTGTTTTTTCAAGCTTTATTGAGGTATGATGGACAATTTTAAAATGTACCCGTTTAAGGTGTACAATGTGATGATTTGATATATATATATGCTTGTGAAATGATTATCATAATCAAGTTAATACACATACACATCAACCCACATTTAAGATCTACTCCACAAATTTCAAGTATACAATACAGAATTATTTATCTGTTGTCACTATGACACACACAGAACTATGGTCATATTAGATCCCCGGAACTTATTCAACTTACAACTGAAAGTTTGTACGCTTTGCCAATACTTCTTCATTTCCCCCAGTTTCTAATGTTATAGTTTGGCTTCCCTCTAGAGCAACGAATGTACTTTCTCGTGGACAGACTTAAGACTTCCCCCACACGAACTGGACTTCCTTTTGGAAAAGTAAAACTCTCAAGAGTTCATATACCAATACGTAACTCAAAGGGGCACTTCTTATATCTTTAAAGCATGTTTCATACAGATTGTTTGAAAATAAAACATAGGAACCCAAATCAGTTCAATTGTTGGCAGAAACCCAGTTCACTCTTGCCCATCCCTGATTTATGACCCTGCGTGAGACATACAAATGCTATTTCTCCTCACCCGCCCCCACCCCCTTTCCCTTTGTTTCAAAATGTCAGGCATCTACCCAGAGTTACATTTCACCTTTGCTCTCTGGAAAGGCTGATTGCTTGGGTCATTAATCTTGGCCCAGAAAGAAGGTCCTCACTGCTACCCACTGTGGAAATGATTGGTCCTGGTGCATCCCAGAGAATGGTTTTCTAGGGCTGCGGCGCCAGAAATATCAAACCCAGAGTGGCTGAGTCTGGGACAAGCGCAGCAGTTTTTCACTCGTCACCTTCTCTGGCTGCTACTTAAGAGAAATGATGTAAAAACTCAGGGAGCCCACGGTGACAGAGCACTAGAGCACAGGCAGACTGCTGCTCCAGTACAGCAGCTATAAAACCAGCTTTAACCAGAACGTTAGTACCAGTGCTCACAGATTCACACGTGGGCTCCCTTTCTCCTCATGATGGCGCACCCCACTCTGATTACAGTCGTGGTAAAGGACAGGAAGCTTTGAGCTTCCAACTGCAGCCTCCAGGAGGGATACAGATAAGTGCATTCAAGGCCTGTAGCAGATTCCCAGAATATTTATAGTACACTCACCATGTGCCAGGTACCTCACACACATCATCTTGTTTAATGCATCAACGATCCTGCTTTCCCTGCCACCCCGATCCCCCACCGCAGGGTGGCCACATAAAATCAGGTCACCAGTCATATTCGATCTAAAAAATGTTTAGTATAAGTATGTCCCATGCAGACTTCCCTGGTGGCAGTGGTTAAGAATCTGCCTGCCGATGCAGGGGACACGGGTTCCAGCCCTGTTCCGGGAAGATCCCACATGCCGCGGAGCAACTAAGCCCGTGCGCCACAACTACTGAGCCTGCGCTCTAGAGCCCGCGAGCCACAACTACTGAGCCCACATGCCACAACTACTGAAGCCCGCGCGCCTGGAGCCCGTGCACCGCAACAAGAGAAGCCACCGCAATGAGAAGCCCGTGCACCGCAACGAAGAGTAGCCCCTGCTCACCGCAACTAGAGAATGTACTCACGCAGGAAGAAAGACCCAACGCAGCCAAAAATAAATAAATTAAAAAGAAAAAAAAAGTATGTCCCATGCACTATTTGGGACATACTTACACTAAAAATTATTTGCTGTTTATCTGACATTCACTTTTTAAAAATTCAAGTATAGTTGATTTACAATGTTGTGTTAGTTTCAGGTGTACAGCACAGTGATTCAGTGATACATAAATATATATCTATCCTTTTTCAGATTCTTTTCCCTTACAGGTTATTACAAAATATTGAGTATAGTTCCCTGTGCTATATAGTAGGTCCTCGTTGGTTATCTACTTTATATATAGTAGGATGTATAAATTAATCCCAACCTCCTAATTTATCCCTTTCCCCCTTGGTGATCATAAGTTTGTTTTCTATGTCTGTGGGTCTATAAAATTCACATGTAACTAGGCATCCTAGGTGCATTTTTATTTGCTAAATACGGTAATCACATCTTCGGAGACATTTGGCAATGTCTGGAGACATTTTTTTATAACCATGTGCTTAGGGGAGGAGGGCTACTACTGGCATCTAGTGGGCAGAGGCCAGGGATGCTGCTAAATATTTTATAATGCACAGGGCAGCTCCTTCCACCCCCAAAGAATTATCCAGCCCAAATGTCAGTAGTGCCCAGGATGAGATCCTCCTGTAAACTAGTCATTGTGCCCATCTGTGGCACAAGTACTCAAAATTGATAGAGATAATAAGGATATTTTAAAACTTGTTTTCAGACAAAGGTTTGGAAACAAGACTTCAGAAGACTTTAGATTTTATTCCTGTATGAACGCATTTTGTTTTTCTGTTAAGTTTTGTTATTAAGTTTTAAGCTCTTTTGATTTTTTTTTTTGCTATGAAATTGATCTACAGGGGTTGCCATTTTTTTCTACTCATATGCTTTTTTTCTTTTTTTTAAAATAAATTTATTTTATTTATCTATTATTTTTGGCTGTGTTGGGTCTTCGTTGCTACTCCTCGTTTCCCGGACCAGGGCACGAACCCGTGTCCCCAGCATCGGCAGGCGGACTCTCAACCACTGCGCCACCAGGGAAGCCCCCTCATATGCTTTTAAACACACCCTAAAGAACAAGTACAGGTGGCACACAATAAGAAGAACAAAGGAATGTTTTTTCCCCCTGGGGTTTTGGTAGAGGGCAGCATTCTCCATCAAATGCTTTCTGATAACACCTGCAGCATATAAATGCTTATTACCAAAAAAAAAAGGTAATAACCATCTACTTCCTGTAGCATTTGTGTTCTTGTTTCATAGTGTGGGAAAGTTTGCTCTTAAAATTCCCTGCTAATCCTCAGGAATGGGGAAACAATGTCATTAGTAAAAGCACCTGGCTTTAACCACCTGTCCCAACAAGGTCACTCTAGTAGAGCCGTGGCCATTCAGCAGGAGGGGCCCACACTGGGTTCCAAAGACCTGCACTCAGAACTCTGGGAAACATGTATTCTCTTCAGGTCGTCTCAGCTCCTGTGTCCTGGGGTCCACCTCTCTGTTCCCATGCCTCATCCAGCCCCATGATATCACCATCACCAAAGTTCACTACCTTCTCTCAGCACTCATAGCCATCATCCGTAATGACTCACCTTTTCTTCCCTTCTGCCTGATCTCCTCCTCAAACCCTGCTGCTTCATTTTCCAGTGTCCTGGAGGATGGCTCAGTAAGTCCACCTCAACAATGAAATGCTTTACTCCAGCCTCAACCTTTCCACTCTCCCCATTCTGTTTTGAACTTGCCCATTAGTGACTCCCCTTTTGTCTACCTGCTGAATACAGTATCAAGATTCCCTTTTTCCTATCTTGAGCTCCTTGTAACCCAGGGGGCTCCTCCTGCCCTAAGCAGAGTCCCTATGGGCACGCAATGACCAGCCTTTCAGATATGCTCAGATAACATACTCATCTTAGGCTCCAGTGGGACATGGCTACAACCCCCTTTATAGATTTAAAAACTGAAGATTAAAAAAAACAATCAGCCTTAGCACTGAATTACCATCGTTCAACATCATTGGTCTTCAGGGTCATGCAAATTAAAACCACAATGAGACACCATTCCATGCCCACCTAGGGCTGGCAACGATGTGGGGCAACTGGAACGCTCAGACATTACTGGTGAGAGTATAAAATGGTACAACTTTAGACAACTGGCAGTTTCTTAAAAAATTAAACACACATCTACCTTGTGATCCAGAAATCCTACTCCTGGGTATTTATCGAAGAGAAATGAAAATGTAAGCAGAGCTGAAGCTGCTCAAAAGACTTGTATAAAAATGGTCAGAGAGGGCTTCCCTGGTGGCGCAGTGGTTAAGAATCCGCCTGCCAATGCAGGGGACACGGGTTTGAGCCCTGGTCCGGGAAGATCCCACATGCTGCGGAGCAACTGGGCCCGTGCACCACAATTACTGAGCCTGTGCTCTAGAGCCCACGAGCCACAACTACTGAAGCCCGTGTGCCTAGAGCCCGTGCTCCGCAATAAGAGAAGCCACCGCAATGAGAAGTCCACACACCACAACGAAAAGTAGCCCCCGCATAGCAACGAAGACCCAACGCGGCCAAAAATAAAAATAACAAATAAATTTATATTTTAAAAAATGGTCAGAAAGCAGCCTTTAGGAAAATTAAAATTAACCCCTCTCCTCCCCCAAAAAAAGCCCCACATAAAACTGCAGGTAACTCAAATGTACATCAATGGGAGAATGGAGGAACACATTATGTGAATCTATATAAAGGGATTCTATTTTACAATAAAAAGGAATGAACTACTGATACATGCAACGTTATGAATTTATCAATGAATTTTTAAAACATTATGCTGAGTTAAAGAAGCCAGAAAGTTCTATACTTTATTTCTGTGAAATTCAGGAACGGGCAGAACTAATCTTTGGCTATAGAAATCAGAACACTGGTTGACTTTGGGGTGGGGAGTGGAGGGGCTGACTGAATATGGGTATGATATCCTATTTATCTTGATTTGGGTGGTGGTTACATGGATGTATACAATTGTCAAAATCCATAGCGGTACACTTAAGAGGAATCTTTTTGTATGTAAATTACAACCTCAATTTAACAAAGAGTGGTCAGATGACAACAGGAGCAAGATTACATTATCAGTAATATACCAAAGCTCCAGGCATAGGACTAGATACTTCATAAACTAATCTGATTTGGAAGCATTCAGACTGTATTGCTTTGGGCTTAGCACTAGGTCAACTGGTTGTGTCTGAACAGACAACATTCTTTTTGCTTTTAACAGCAGAGGTGATCAAAGGCCAGGCAGGGCTCAGGTTCCATACTGAAGCTCCTTCCATTCTCTTGGCCAAGCTCTCCCGGACAAAGGTAACTCCTGAAGAGGGAATTCCTAACCCTGGGGACTAAGGAGACGCAGGCCACTCCTCCTCGCCAAAGGGAGATTTCCTGAGGCAGCTGCCCTTCTGATCGTGACCAGGCCATGCTGCCCAGAATGGTCTCCAGCAGCCATCTAGATGCATCACATACAAACTACAGCCTGCAGTGAACCACCACACAGTCCGGAGTTACTGCTTCTAAGGATTCAAACTACAGAAGAGATAGTTCTGACTTTTGTGACCGCAGTGAGGACTTCACCTTCTACCGTATATCTCCTAGCCAAACTCCTGACACACACACATACACACACACACACACACACACACACACACACAAGCTAGAAAGAACATTCAGCCCCAGAGGCAGCAATAATTGTGAGATTATTGAATAAGATTACATGTTAATTAATAAGATTAATAGATAAGTAGGGAAAGCAAGTAATTTCTTTGCTTAACTCAGGGGCTCTCAAAGTTTGGTAGCCAAAGAACACTTGTGGAGGTTTCTAAATTCCACGGATGCCTGGAGGTCGGTGTGAAGTCTGACAACCCGTCTGGATAAGCAAAGTGGAGGTGTGCTTTGATACGGAGTTAGATTAAGGAAGATTTTAAAAAAAAGTTTTCAGAAGTCTAGCAGTCATTTTCGTTTGGTAGGAGGCAGGTTGAAGAAGTTTAAGTGCAATTTTAGAGGCTGACAAGCTTAGTAACGAGGAGGAATTTGTTGGTCAAGTTTGTTTTATAAATGCCTTTGTCTTCTGAGGGCAAGGTGAAGATGTGAACTGGCCAGTGTTTGTTACTTTCATGAAGGTCTTGAAAAGATGAACATAGTGACATTTTAAAGGCGAGGCAGATCAAAAAAAAGATTTGGGAGTGGGCGGTATTCTGGCTGGGAAATGAGTTTCCATGGAAACATTCTCCTTCCATCAGAGTCCAGTTTACACAAAGGCAAACCAAACAGAGTTTTAAAAAATACCTCACGAGCTCTCTGATAGACTGAGTTTCCAGAGGTGACAAAGGAAGGAAAAGTTTCTGACATTAAATCAGGACAGGCACAAATTACAAAGCTAAAATGCACCCCTCGTCCATTCTAGGGTGTTCTAAGAAATGGTAGACTGTGATTAACCCTAACCAACACTGGGGGGCACCCTGGGTTCATAGGATACAGAGATGAGGTGCTTTTAAAAGGCTTTTTCCTGCTGACCTTTACCTGCAAGTCTGAGGGGAAGCTGGAATCAAGTCAGACTCGTGCCTGTCCTAAAAGCTAAGCCCACGAAAGTTGTTGCGCTTTTTCTTTCCTGCAGGGTTCTCGTTCACACGCGTTCAAGTCAACTGCTGCACTCTTACATTAGACCCGGCAGGGCACCTGCCCGGGGGGGATAAATACATAGATTGGAAAGGCAGGGTGCCCTCCAGCTCTGAGCACTAGAGACCCAGCCAGGGGCAGCCAAAGCACAAAGCAGCCTCAGTGAGGGTTAGAATATAAGGTGGAGCCATTAAGGGTTGGAGATCAGTATTGTTTAAAGTGAAAATCCGGACAGACTAGTTCAAGATGGCGGAGTAGTAACAGAGACTCCACTCCTGGAGGGCACACACCAAGTAGTGTGCGCATCGGGACGCAGGAAAAGGAGCAGTGACCCCACAGGACACGGAACCAGACCTACCTGCTAGTGTTGGAGGGTCTCCTGCAGAGGCAGGGGGTGGCTCTGTTTCACCATGTGGACAAGGACACTGGCAGCAGAAGTTCTGGGAAGTACTCCTTGGCGTGAGCCCTCTCAGAGTCCACCATTAGCCCCACCAAAGAGCCCAGGTAGGCTCCAGTGTTGGGTCGCCTCAGGCCAAACAACCAACAGGGAAGGAACCCATCATCAGACAAGTAGTTTAAAGTTTTACTGAGCTCTGCCTACCAGAGCAACACCCAGCTCTACCCACCACCAGTCCCTCTCATCAGGAAACTTGCACAAGCCTCTTAGATAGCCTCATCCACCGGAGGACAGACAGCAGAAGCAAGAAGAACTACAATCCTGCAGCCTGTGGAACAAAAACCACACTCACAGAAAGACAGACAAGATGAAAAGGCAGAGGGTTACGTACCAGATGAAGGAACAAGATAAAACTGCAGAAAAACAACTAAATGAAGTGGAGATAGGCAACCTTCCAGAAAAAGAATACAGAATAATGAGAGTGAAGATGATCCAGGACCTCGGAAAAAGAATGGAGGCAAAGATTGAGAAGATGCAAAAAATGTTTAACAAAGAACTAGAAGAATTAAAGAACAAATAAACAGAGATGAACAATACAATAACTGAAATGAAAACTACACTAGAAGGAATCAATAGCAGAATAACTGAGGCAGAAGAACAGATAAGTGACCTGGAAGACAGAATGGTGGAATTCACTGCTGTGGAACAGAATAAAGAAAAAAGAATGAAAAGAGGACTTCCCTGGTGGTGCAGTGGTTAAGAATCCACCTACCGACGCAGAGAACATGGGTTTGAGCCCTGGTCCAGGAAGATCCCACATGCCACGGAGCAACTAAGCCCGTGCGTCACAACTACTGAGGCTATGCTCTAGAGTCCATGAGCCACAACTACTGAGCCTGTGTGATATGACTACTGAAGTCTCAATGCCTAGAGCCTGTGCTCCACAACAAGAGAAGCCACTGCAATGAGGAGCCCGCGCACTGCAATGGACAGTAGACCCCGCTTGCTGCAACTAGAGAAAGCCCGTGCATACCAATGAAGACCCAATGCAGCAATAAATAAATAAATAAATAAATTTATTATCAGAAAATCTACAAACAACAAATGCTGGAGAGGGTGTGGAAGAAAGGGAACCCTCTTGCACTGTTGGTGGGAATGTAAATTGATACAGTCACTATGGAGAACAGTATGGGCATTCCTTAAAAAACTAAAAATAGAATTACCATATGATCCAGCAATCCCACTACTGGGCATATACCCAGAGAAAACCGTAATTCAAAAAGACACATGCACCCCAATGTTCATTGCAGTATTATTTACAATAGCCAAGTCATGGAAGCAACCTAAATGCCTATCGACAGAAGAATGAATAAAGAAGATGTGGTACAAATATACAATGGAATATTACTCAGCCATAAAAAGGAATGAAATTGGGTCATTTGTAGAGATGTGGATGGACCTAGAGACTGTCATACAGAGTGCAGTAAGTCAGAAAGAGAAAAACTAATCTCGTATATTAACACATATATGTGGAACCTAGAAAAATGGTACAGATGAACTGGTTTGCAGGGCAGAAATAGAGACACAAATGTAGAGAACAAACATGTGGACACCAAGCAGGGAAAGTGGCGGGGGTCGTGGTGGGATGAATTGGGAGATTGGGATTGACATGTATACACTAATATGTATAAAATGGATAACTAATAAGAACCTGCTGTATAAAATAAATAAATAAAATAAAATTCAAAAAATAAAGTGGAAATCCTTGCCCACCGTTTCATAAAAAGACCATAGCACATATTCTGCAACCCACCTGCCACCTCTTTGTTAGGTTTTGAGTTTTTAAAAAGGGACCAGGGGGACTTCCCTGGTGGTCCAGTGGTTAACTTCGCCTTCCAATGCAGGGGGTGCAGGTTCAATCCCCGGGTGGGGAGCTAAGATCCCACATGCCCCACGGAAAAAAAAAACCAAAACATAAAAGAGAAGCAATATTGTAATGAATTCAATAAAGACTTTAAAAATGGTCCACATCAAAAAAATCTTTAAAAAAGTAAATAAATAAAAAGGGATCAGGAAAAACAATCTTGACAGTGTACTTCGTATCTACGAGGGGCTGAAGTGAGGCAGTCCATCCTCTAGTGGACCAGGGCTTAGCAGAATCCCGGGGAAGAGCTGGGGGTATCCTGGTGTGACAGCTCATATGGATTTCACCGGGCCAGGGGGTTTGGTTTTAATGGGCACAAGCATGGTGCAGCAGATGGAAAGGTTATTTGAAACCAACCCACAATCTGAGATGTGGGTAGGCAAAGTCTGATGGAGCAAAGAAATACCTACTTACTTGGATACAGACCCCAGCTGGGACAGTGGGGCCTTAGGGCAACTCTGGGGTCACAATAAAGAAAGAAGTGTGAGTTTGTGAGGGGCAGTATGAGAAAAGGACTCTAAAATCAGGGTCGAGGGAAAGAAACACAATGGACATTCTGCGCCAGAGGAGGACAGGGACATGGGAGAAATGGATGATGTGAGAAGATGCTCTTCAGACTCACTGGTCTGATATTCAAACCGCTTCATATAATTATACCCAGAGAACATTCATGAATCCTTGTCTGGGAAAACAGGGACTAAACAGAAACTATTGAGCTAGAAACATATCTTAAGAGTTAAAGCATTATGGTTCTGACAATTCCTACCAGGAAAAAAGCTTTCTTGTATGAAAAAAAATCTTTGGTCACTTTGATGTATTAGAAATTAGTAACAAGAACCACAGAACTTAATAATAGCCTTACTATTGAATAGCTGTTTTTCCTCTTTCCATGGGATAGGGAAAAGCTCAAAATCTTTGGTTAGCAGAGAACTTCCTGACAGTGAGTACTAAAAATTGTAGACAAAGTAAAATCCACTGGGCAGTGGGGCGCGGTTGGGCGGGGGATCATTCTAAAAGAAATAAAAATCAACCCTGAGAGTCTCATTTGTCTGGTATGAACTGGAAGAGGGTAGACTTGATTCAAAAGGATTCTTTTGATCACTTTACTTTACCCTCAAATAGCACTTTGTTGTTTCCTAGTTATAAAAACAATACATGCATATGTGGCAAATTCAAGCAACATAGAATACAATGGAAAAGAAAGCAAATCACCCCAAGTTTCATCACCCAGAGATAAACATAATTAACATTTTGGATTGAGTACAATTATTAGCATTTACTTAAGCCATGAGAAGATTTACTTTAGTAAGAGTCTTGGGAAAAGGAGAAGTTTCATTCACAAAGAGTTTTTAAGTATGCAAACTTGGTTCACAATATGTTGGGGGCAACCTGTGTATTTCACATGGAATATTCGAGCACATATGCATCAGACATTGCCTTTGTTAAAAAGGAGACAACAGGACTAAAATGTGCTAAGTCCACATCACCAAACCGAACTAATATCTAACCTAACAGCAGTTTCAAACTTCCCCAGGAATATAATCTAAACTGGTCAGCCTGGAATTTCCTGGTCAGAACTAGCGAGGTAATGCCTGAAGACCCCTTCCATCCCCCAAAAGAGGGTGACCTAAGCCTGAAACTATCCACTCTCTGCTGGAAATTTCCCTTTCCTGCTCCCTTTCCGTCTATATAAACCTTCCCTTTTTTTGCAGTCAGTGGAGCTCCTTCCTACAGGCTAGATGGGATGCTGCCTGACTCAGGAATCATTTAATAAAGCCAATTAGATCTTCAAATTCACTTGGTTGAATTTTTGTTATTTAACACCTTATGTACCCAAAAACTTCCATAGAAAACAGGCAGTTCCTAAGGGCTAACAGAGTGAGATCATTGTAAAGCTAAATACAGAGGTTGGAGTAATGCTTATGTTAATGTCTCACTCCAACTGAGTTTCCAGAACCTGCTTCCAACAACTCTCTCAGGCATGAAAGAAAAAGGGGTGAGGTACTAATGCTGTTATTTTGCCAAACTGGCTGGCTAGAATTGTAGATGCATTACATTGCCATGTCTGATGGAGAAAGCCGTTCAGGTTAGAAAAAAAAAAAAAATGAGAATAGTCTGTTGTAGTTTTTCATTTTACATTGGAAGAAAGTTATGTTTTTCTTCTTCTAATACTTGGGATGGTTTCTAAATTAAATGATGCCTGTAGGTAAAGCTTAAAGATTTTGACTTGGTGATTAAGGATTCTGATATCAGTTCCAGTGGAGGGAGGGGTGTTTCCTCACATATCCAAGCAATTCTCAGATACCATCTGTGTGCTTTACAGTTTAACTCAATTCTGACACTATCTGCTTGGAGATAACATCAGATTCCACAGGTTAAGGGCTCAGTCCCACAAGACTGCCCTCCACCCCCTCCCAGCCACCCCTGCCCCACCTCCCTGCAATCCTCAGAGGCCAATTCCAGGCCCAAGTTGTCACCTGTGCTTCTGGCCAACTGGCTACAGATTGGAGGACTCCCTCCTTAGGTTCGAACAATTTACTAGAGTGGCTCACAGAGCCCAGGGAAATATTCTACTCACCAGATTACCAGTTTATCATAAAAGATAGAACTCAGGAACTGCTAGACGGAAGAGATGCATAGGGCAGGGCAGGGTATGTGGGGAAGGGCTCAGTTTCTGTGCTCTCTCCCAGCATGTCACTGTCCCGAAATCTCCATGTGTTCACCAACCCAAAGCTCTCCAAACCCCAACTCTTTTGAGTTTTTACGGGAGCTTCATTACATAGGCATGAGTAAGTCATTGGCCACTAGTGATGAAACTCAATCCCCAGCTCCTCTCTCCTCCCCAAGAGGGCGGGGGCAGGACGGAAAGTTCCAATTATAAGGTTGGCCTCACCCATCCTTAGATGCTGTCCAGGCACCTTGTTAATACAACAAAAGACACCTTTATCACTCTCTTGAGAAATTCTAAGGGTTTTAAGAACTCTGTGCCTGGGAAGGGGTCAAAGACCAAATATATATATTTCTCATTATAAATCACAATATCACAGTGATAGTAACTAACATTCATTCCACAAAGATAAAATCCTCACGGTAAGAACAGCAAAAAAATCAAATTATTACTTGCTCATTAGAGTCTCTTACTTTCTCATCTCTTACTCCAACATTTTGAATAGCCCCTTATTCAGAATCTAGAGGTTACCAGCTGAGGACGCTAGTGAGCACTGCCCGTCTCTTGTAGAGCAGGAGAAGGGTGTGTTCTCAGGTAGATCAACTTAAGGAAAAACTGCTTATGGAAGTAGAGCTTCTGAAAACTATCAGCATGTCTCCTCCTTGGACAGTGAGTTTGCTTACCCTAATATGAAGACCAAAAGGCTCTGGAGTTAGCCTGGGGACTGTCCTAATTCTACTACCACAGTGACCTTAAGCAAGGCACTCACTCTTCCTGAACCTCAGTTTTCCCTAACGATAAAAAAACAAACAAACAAAACCCTTCGGGGTATCTGGAAGCTTGAATGAGGTAATGGAAGTAAAAATGCTTTGTAAACTGTAAAATTCCATGTCAATGTTAGGTACTGTTATTTTCATTACTTTTTTTTTTTTTTGCGGTACGCGGGCCTCTCACCGTTGTGGCCTCTCCCGTTGCGGAGCACAGGCTCCAGACGCGCAGGCTCAGCGGCCATGGCTCACGGGCCCAGCCGCTCCGCGGCATGTGGGATCCTCCCGGACCGGGGCACGAACCCGCGTCCCCTGCATCGGCAGGCGGACTCTCAACCACTGCGCCACCAGGGAAGCCCTTCATTACTATTTTTGATACTGATGATCCAAGTGTAACAACTAAGACCAGGGATCATGTATACAAGTGACGCCAATCCCTGGAAGAAGGAAACCTTGTTAATAAATTCAAAACACTAGTCTCCTGAACCTCTAACGATAAAATAATGAACAGGTATGTGGCTAGTTCTACCACTGGGGAGCAACGGTTCTCAAGTGTGGTCTCTGAACCACCAGCCTGAGCACCACCTGGGAACTAGATAGAGACGCACATTCTCTGGCTCCACTCAGACCTACGGATTCAGAATCTCTGGGGCTGGGACCCAGCATCCTGCATTTTAACAAGCCCTCCAAGGGACCCTGTTACATGCCAAAGTCTGAGAATGGTGCTGTTTAGGATGCTTTCAATGTGGGGACCGACTCAATTTCCCAGATTAAAGGGTGGCATAAGAATACAGGAGGCAGCATTTAAAGTGAATTAGTTCTGTACCAACGTGCCACTGAACTCCCCAGAGGCGGGAAGTGCTCTTTCATTTTACAGGTGGTGCATATGCTGCAACTGGTCTGCAGTTGGTCAGGGTAAACAAGAGGACCTCAGGGAAGTGGGTGCGGGGTCTACTCAGTAGTTTTCAGAGTGTAACCTAAGAGCTCTTATGATACACAGGATAATGGCTGCTCCTCTTATGGGCAAGACAAGAAGTCCTTTTGGCCTTTGCTGTTCTTCCAAGTGGACATATAGCTCCTTTTCCCCAGTACAATCTATTGAATGCATTTAGAAAGCAAGTGGAAAGGAGTGGTTCAGAAATACTGGATGTTAAGGGGGTCTGGATGCTGTTTCCACAGGATGCTTATTTAGTACAAAGGAAATAAAGTTAAATGGCAGCCACAGTACTAAGTCAGTGTACTCAAGGAGCAAGCTTCCAGTCAGAGCCTCTGATAGGATGCCTTTAATTTGGCCTTTTAAAAATATAAAGAGTTTTTGGTTAACAACATATGTAAGGAACAAAACTAATAAATCTTTATGCTATCATAAATAATAGCATGTTAGGCATTTTATTTTTAACCCAGGTTTGGATTTTCTTGGTCAAATCTGAAGAAAAGCAGGAGCTGAAACACACAAAAACAAATAAAAACCAGCCAAAATAACAGAGTGGAGAGTGAGGTAAAGACTGGGTAGCTGTTGAATGGATAAAGATGTGGTACATGTATACAATGGTATTACTCAGCCATAAAAAATAACGAAAGCATGCCATTTGCAGCAACATGGATGAACCTGGAGATTATCATACTAGGTGAAATAAGTCAGACAGAGAAAGACAAATATCATATGATATCACTCATATGTGGAATTCCCCCCCCCAAAAAAAAGATACAAATGAACTTATTTACAAAACAGAAACAGACCCACAGACATAGAAAGCAAACTTATGGTTACAAAGGGAATAGTGAGGGGAACTGGGGAGTCATCAATTAGGAGTTTGGGATTGACACAAACACACTACTACATATAAAACAGATAACCAACAAGGACCTACTGTACAGCACAGGGAACTATATTCAGTATTTTCTAATAACCTATAAGGGAAAAGGATCTGAAAAAGAATAGACATAGACACAGATATATCTGAATCACTGTGCTATACACCTGAAAGTAACACAACACTGTAAATCAACTATACTTCAATTAAAAAAATAGAAAAAGATTGGGTATCTGTTGACATTTCTTTACCAAGGAGGTAACCTTTGAAATATGCGGGCAGAGGGAAGAATTACAGTCACCAACCATTTTATTTTCATACCCGATTTCTGCTGTTTTGGAGGAAGTGAGTTTGGAAGAGAACTGAAAGATCACCCTACAAACCAAGTGTCCAGAACAGAATGTTCCAGTTGTGTAGCAGAGGCCGCAGCAGCCCACTGAGGGTTAACATTAAGTCGATACTGTTGGAAAAAATCTCATTACGAGGACTGCGGCGCAGAATTGAGCTGCTGTCTGGCTGACTGAACCGAGACTCGGGAGATTTATGTACCCCGTGGTTCTGCAGAGGCTTTGATCGGGTCTGGCTCAGTGCTGCTGCTGAAACCACACAGAAGCACAGCTGTGTGCAGTCAGTGACAAATCCACCCTCCGTCATTTCAAAACCGCAGAGTGAGGCAGTGATGTCCTGGCCCTGCTGTGTCAGAGAGAAATCTGGACAGATGCACGTCTTAAAAACCAATAAATATATTTCCAGTGTATTTTGTAAAGCTATAAAATTAGTCATCTTACTATTCTAATACAAATTAGCTGCTGGTATTAATATGATTATTCAAAAGCCTCATATTAAAATGCTCCTCCAATTGGCTTTAAATTACAAGGGTACACTCTTTTTCAGAGCCAATGTTGAATATGTAATGGATAATGGGACTGCATCATGCATCTCTCCAGTTTACTTCTCACGGTGTTTTTGGTTTGGTTTCTTTCTTAAACTTTGTGAATATGAGGGCAATGTAAAATTAATAAATGCTTTGCATCTGGCATAAGATAGCTCCTGTTTGTGTGAGCGCGTTAAAAAGTAACACTGAACTCTAGAGTAAACAAAATATACTGGCGCTTCCAACCTAATGACCTTATAAACTCGGAAGAGCTGCTAATTGCTTTGCATCATGATATACAGTAGAAGAGAACTTACAGCTCCCCTGCGTGTGTGAGTTCATTTGTGTCCTTCAGAGAGGGACCATCCATGTCCTTTCTCCATGTGTCTTAGAGTTGATCTAGAATTTTATTTTTATTCAGGTTTCATAGTGATATAACTGCTTTTTTTAAAAAACAGATTGATATGTTCTCTGAGTGGCCCGGTTGCTTCCACAGGATCACCACACTTTTGCTCTACTCACTGCTCTTTCAGCAAAGAGCTTCCGGTGAATACCTCTTCATTTGGTCATTCAACATTATTGACCAAACACTTATTATGTGCAGGGCACTGAGCTGGAAAGGTGGCTGCTCTTATGGGCTTCATTGTACCTCCCCCCAGATTCACAGGTTAAAGCCCTAACCCCCAGTATGCCAGAATGTGACTGTATTTGGAGAAAGGGCCTTTAAAGAGGTGATTAAGTTAAAATGAGGTCCTTAGGGTGGGCCCTAATCCAATATGACTGGTGTCCTTAGAAGAAAAGCAGATTCAGACATAGACACCACAGACAGATGGAGGACACAGCAAGAAGGCAGCCAAGCCAAGGAGGAACACCTCAGAAGAAACCAGACCTGCCAACACCTTGAACTCAAAGGACTTTTAGCTTCCAGAATTGTGAGAAAATAAATTTCTGTTCTGCAAGGTGCCCAGTCTGTGGTGTTTTGTCATGGCAGCCCTAGAAAACCGATACAACCGCCTTAGGTACATGTATGCTATGCAGTTGATGACTGTAAAGGATCATTTGATAACATGAGTGTGGAAGGCCAAAGCACACAGAGATGTGTTCTTTCCTTAAGAATATCACCAGCTCTGTAGCATTCTGAAGGCAGATAGGACGTGCATATAACTTTGCCATCAGTACTTCTGAACCAAGAGCTCTCCAGGTTTGGGGCGATTAATTTTCCACCTTCAGTCTGGCCTTGCTTCTCTTCTCCCAGGCACGTAATCATCACTGTCATCAAATGCCTCACCAAGTGGGGAGGGACTGGCTGAGACCTGCCTTGAATTTCATGCTTTACTATCTACTTATTTATAAAGCACTGACATGCATGCAGTCTTTGATTTTCAAATTGAATCTTAGAAGCTAATGACAACAGCATCGTGAGGACTTCGGGTGGTTTAACTGTTTTCAGTTTTAATACACAAAGAGAAAAACTATTTTGGGTCCACAGTTTTTAAAAATTCTGACTTAAATTCCAAATTCAAGTGTACAGACTGACTACTTCTCAATAGATGGTTAGAATCAACCTAGTTCCCAGATGTTGTTACTGCCCTCCCTCTGGTATGTAGCAACTTTTTCTGTCACCTTCTGTGTGCCAGCGTGCAGTAATTGGAGGAAGGAACAGGTATCACCGGCAGTAATAACTCAGAATTTGAAATGAGCACACAGATAATAAAC
The DNA here is from genome assembly GCF_003031525.2 of Neophocaena asiaeorientalis asiaeorientalis. Lineage (NCBI taxonomy): Eukaryota > Metazoa > Chordata > Mammalia > Artiodactyla > Phocoenidae > Neophocaena > Neophocaena asiaeorientalis. Next base: position 2,958,959 of record NW_020175829.1, on the reverse strand, counting down.
AATCACCTCATAGGGGAAAATGAGCTGTACTCAGAAAACGTTATTTTTTTCTATTTCTCTTCCACAATTCACAGTATCCACTTCTATCTCCAGATGTGGAAAGGAAAGGTGTTTTTAAGTGAGTGAGAATTACCGATTGATAAGGAGTGAACATGGTGAGTGAATAATGAACATACAAATAATCGCACCATGTGCCATGGGAAAACATGACTCCATTACAATGTTTACCTGCAAAATTTTAAGGTCACATCCGTTGCGCATGGCAGGTGCAACATAAGATACAATTGCTGTTCTGACCTCGTTATTTCCTCTTGTCTTTAGCATTTTCGTAGGTCACTCGGCACTCTGATTATTAGAGAATCCCCTTTCAAGGTGTGTCAGCATCACTGGCCTCTGTCTTGCCAATAAGGGAACAAGGACAATGGTGCTTAAAAGATTCTGAGTTTTAAGGTCTGGTCCTTGAATTTCCATTCTGCAAATATGACTGATGTCGATACCTCTCAGCAAATGAATCCTTTCTAATCATTTCTTTGCTAGATAATTTCAAAGGGAAAGTAAGGATGCCTCTTGGCTCTCTTTGTAGCCTCCAGCCTTACCATCCATCCACGGGTCCTAATTCTGTGTGTATTTCACCAACTCAGGCCCTAGTTTGCCGGCACAAGTAGGTGGTGCTAGGGTGAAAAATACAAGCGTGCATTTGCATTCGTGTGTGTGTATTTTGGGGGTGGGGATGCTGAGTTTTAGTGTCTGTGGGGAGGGCGGGAAGCAGCACCACTAGGTCTTGCTTAGTTGAGTCTAAGCTGGGTCTATACCAAGTACTTCAAAGCACTCCTTGCCCCCCTTCCCTTCTGTCCTGATTTTCCAAGAAAAGTGTCCCTTCTGCAGTCTGGAAGTCTTTCCACCCTGCCACAACTGCAGGTAAGGTGCAGAAGAAAGGGGTAGGGGTGTGTGTGTGTGTGTGTGTGTGTGTGTGTGTGTGTGTGTGTGTGTGTCTGTGCTGCTGTTTAGGATTCTTGGAGCATACAACCAGAAGATGCCTGCTTACACAGCCTCAATCAACGAGTCAGACAGATTTTTCTCCTGAAAGGACTGAACTTGACCAGTTGTTTTGACTGTCTGTAGCAACTGCAAAAAATATGCCTTAGGTGTCTGTCAGAGTGAGGTATTCAACAATAAATAAGATAGTCCCCTGGGTAGGAGGAACACGTCTCACTTAACTCTGATGGCACGAATCAACAATTATTTAAGACAAATACATTATTGATGGTCGTTTTTCTATTTAGATCAATACTGGGAAATTTTGACTTGCCTCCTGGTTTCTTAGTGCCAGTAATTTTGGCAAAGAAAACCAGAGGCCTTATAGTGTGAAGAAAGTGAAGATATACTCAAGGAAATAGAAAGGCTTAGGTTCACACTGGAGTCTTAAATATAAAGAAAAGGAATTGTTTGTTTTTTTCTTGCAGTTATTCCCCAAATGCCCAGGAGCTCTTGAGATGCAGTTGTGGAGTTAGGAACTTGACATTTGCTGTTGGTGCTGGTCAGGGTGTAAGCAAACTTAAAAGATAAATATACACCCTTGAAAATTCCTCAACCACAATCTCTATATGCTGGAAAACATCCTTTTATGTTTTGTGTGTACACTTTATCTTAAACACACACCTAACGCCCCGCTCTCCCCCCGCCTCCACCTTACCTAGTAGATGGAACTAGAGTCCTTTTTTCAGTTGTTACTGCACTGTTTTAGTAAGCCTTTCAGTAAATTGTCCTCTTTGATTAATCACACCTCTCTTCCGAGCTCCAATAACTCCATCCTTTAAGTATCCTTAGATCAGATGCCCATAAATCACACAACACCCTAAGCCAGCTATGAATCGCTCACAATTACAATTAGCATATAGATTTAACAGCTGTCATTAGTGGAGACTGCAGTTACTGGAAGGATCACAGCTGACCCAACACTTAAGACTGGGCTATGGCCCTAGAATCCAATCTACTCTTAACTCTTAATGTCAGTGAATTTATGAAAAAAAGTGTTGAGCTTAGGTTTGTCTGAATGTCTCTGTAGATGCCCATAAAAATGGTTTCTTGGTTACTAACCCTGACAGTTTCTTAGCTCTCATCTCTTTGGTTCCCTGGAAGTATTCAACTCAGGTGACTCGGCATCCTGCAGGAACCAAACTCTTCGGTCATTGCCTAGTCACTACACCATCCTGGTTCCCTGTTCACACCCTGGCTGCTGTGCTATAACAGAGCGGTCGTGTTCCACCAAGGTTTGGCCATTCAGTTAATTCTTCCATAATTAATTTATTTGTTCCACAAATACGCACTGAGGGCCAGACGCTGGAGAATCCACAATGAGAGCTTCCTGACTACATGGAATTTACAAACTAGTGGGAAATGCAAATATAAATACATAGATAGCAGTTAGAACACAGCACAACAGACTGAAGATGGAGGATATACAGGGTGCTCTGAGAGTTCTCAGTTGAGGGGATCTAATCTAATGTGGGGGTACCAGGGAAGGCTTCCTGGAAAAATTGATGTAAAAGTTGAGTCCTAAAGAAAGATACAAATTCTTGTCAGGAAAAGGATGCATGCAAAGGCAGTGTTTAGACCTTGGGTCTCTTCTTTACATGAACTCTTCATGGGTGTGTTCACTTCCCATGTCTATGTGCCTTACCTATCCCGCTAGACATACACTATCCAATATGGCGGCCACTAACCACATGTAGCAATCAAGCCCTTGAAATGTCGTGTGTGACTGAGGAATTGAAGGAGGAGTTTTTACATTTAAATTCATTAAAATTAAAACTGACGCTTGATTATTAGAAAACTTAAGTATGTTTGGAACAACTTGGGTGTGAATCTACTATTTCAACTGTAAACGTCATGAAATTGAAATACAAAGCAAGCATTTCCAATGAAAACTTGCATTCAAATTGAGACTTGCTGTATATGTAAACTACATCCCGGATTTGAAGACTTAGTACCAAAAAAGAATGTAAAAGATCTCATTTTTGTAAATTAGTTACATGTTGAAATCATAGTTTTGGATATTAGGCCAAATAAATTTTAATAAATTAAAATGAATTGTATGTTTTTTACTTTTTAATGTGACTACTAGAAAATTTAAGATTCCATATGTGGCTCACATTATATTTCTATTGGACAGAGCTGTGCTAGTCCTTGACTGTTTGAAAGTAGGGACAGGGTCTCATTTATCTTTCACATTGGCACTATGTTTTGTGTATAAATATTTGTCAGATGAGTAAGACATTCTATACATGGGTAAGTCCCCACTAACAGATACTTCATGTGAAGTCATTCCACAAATATTTTTGGAGATCCTATCATGCCAGTCCTGTTCTAGGCCCAGGGGGACACAGCAGCATGAGACAGGGTACTAGCCGCCATGGAGTTTCATTCTAACTAGAGATGCCATGATGAATGTATATTATAAGTCAGTGTAAGGGGACAGAGGCATGACCTGGGAATGGGTTTGCTACTTTAGGTCAGGGGGTCAGGAATGGCCGCTCCAAACAGTCAAGACTGGAATGTGATGAGAAGTCAGTCCCTATTTCAGAGAAGAACATTCCAGAAAAGAGGACTGTATGTGCAGACACATTGAGAGGGAATCGTGCTTGGCACAGAGCAAGGCCAGTGTGGCTGGAGCACTACGAGTGACAGAAAGCAGTAGGATGTGAGGTAAGCCAGGGACCCCATCAGGTAGGGCCACGGAGGCCAAGGCAAGGACTTGAATTGTACTTCCAAGTGGGATGGGAAGACACAGCAGCCAGAGAGTAGGAAATGGTTGGATCAACCTACACTTTTAGGATCACTCTGGTTGCCTGGTTGAGAACGAACTGGAGGACACAAAGGGGAATCAGAAAGTTCACTTTGGAGCCTTTGGTGTTAGTCAACAGCTGTTTACTGAACATCCCAGGGTACGTGCAGCAGGGGATGAGAATGAGAGAAATCTGGACCCCTGCTGTGTACCGTACTACAAATTTAAAACAATCATCTTTAAAAAAATCCATCTAGGGCTTCCCTGGTGGCGCAGTGGTTGAGAGTCCGCCTGCCGATGCAGGGGACGCGGGTTCGCGCCCCGATCCGGGAAGATCCCACATGCCGTGGAGCGGCTGGGCCCGTGAGCCATGGCCGCTGAGCCTGCGCGTCTGGAGCCTGTGCTCCGCAACGGGAGAGGCCACAACGGTGAGAGGCTCCCGGGCCGCCAAAAAAAAAAAAAAAAAAAAAAAAAAAAAAACCATCTAAAAAAGGTCACGCTTTATAGTCAAAGGCATTACAGTGAGCCCACAATATATTCACACAGGACTGTCTCTTTGTTCCTAGTCATTGTCTTGGGCTCAGCCAAAGAAGTCCGAGAGGGAAGTCTTTCAGCTACATCAGGTAATAAAATCCCTTCAAGTAAGTATTTGTTGACTGTAGAACTGACACAAGAGAGCCCTTGTGGAATCCTTCACTGGAAGACTGCCGGTGGCTGACAGACTAATCCTGGCTACAGAAAACACGCACTTTCTTGATTCAGTGCATTTCTATACTGCAAACATATTATACCTATACACATACGTCGCTACCACTTATTGAGCACTTGCAATGGTGCCTCCATCTGCACCAAGCCCTTTATGTGGGTCATCTTGTATAATTCTAGTAACAACGCAATGAGTAGGTGCCACCATGGTCATTTTCTTGATGAAGAACAAAACGCCCAAGGTCATGCAGATGGCTGGTGCGGAGTGTGGCCTCAAGTCGGTCACATCTGGGTTTGAATTCCATCTCTGCACCCACTGTCTGCATGACCTCAGTGCCTTTTGTTGCTTCATCAGTAAAACGAAGTGTGTTCAACTTGAAGCCACAAGACCAGTGTTCTTAAAGTGTGGTCCGTGAACCACCTACGTCAGAATCGTCAGGGTTCCTTTATTAAAAGTACAAACTGGCATGGGGTCTGGGAGTCTGTTTTTTTTTTTTTGCAGTATGCGGGCCTCTCACTGTTGTGGCCTCTCCCGTTGCGGAGCACAGGCTCCGGACACTCAGGCCCAGCGGCCATGGCTCACGGGCCCAGCCTCTCCGCGGCATGTGGGATCTTCCCGGACCGGGGCACGAACCCGTGTCCCCTGCACCGGCAGGCGGGCTCTCAACCACTGCGCCACCAGGGAAGCCCGTGGGAGTCTGTATTTTTAATAAGCAGTGGAGACATCTGGCATCTACTTGTACGGCCACAACTAGGATTAATATACCTTAAAAAAAATGTGGTCATTTTACATGTTACTTCTCTGAGGTACTTGGAACTTCAAAAATCCTACACTTAGGGGCAGTGTCATAGCTTGGTTTCCCTTGAAAAATGCCTGAGACCAGGACTTGAATGCAGGTAGTTTATTTGGGAGGTGAGCCCAGAACAAAGGTGTGAAGGAGTGGCCGGAGTGAGAGAAGGAAGGAGGGAAAATAAAGAGTCCATTACTACTAGAAGCAACAGGAGCTCAGTCCCACAGAGGACCCTCTAAGGAACCATGTAGAATGTGTCGCAGAACGGTTCCTCCATAAGATGTGAGGCGAAGGCATTTTTTTCACCACCTCCTGTTAGCTATTAGTTGAGAGTTGGCCCCTAAAAGTTAACTTCCTTGCACCCTGGGGCTGAATCTGTGCGGGGCTGAGGGGTCTTTGGAGAGAGCTCTGAGGCCAAAAATCAGAGCGAGCCTCGGTGGGAGCTTGAGTTGGAACACTAGCAATGTGTACTGTACTGTCCGCACTGCACTGATGTCAGGGGACCAGGAAACAAAAACACATCTACTTCAGGCAGAATTCACACAAGAGCCGCTTAACTTAATCGCTCAGTTTGGGGTAGGGGATCCGGGAAAGCAGTCTTTGGCTGGCAGAGAAGCAGCAGCATATTCTTTCCCACACATGCCACACTTTCCTGCTGTGTTGGAGCTACCACAGCATCTCTGCAGAAAAGGAAGAGTCTTAAAGAAAAAGAAACCAATTCTGACACTGGTGGGGGGCAGGGGGGCCTCTTCATGAAAGCGACTGCCGATTGCCAGAACATGCTACGCTGAGCCAGCCCCACTCTCCACCCCTAGTCAACAAGCACCCCAGAGGAGTAACATATAAATGTAAAATGACCAAACTTCTTAGTCACAGGATTCTCTGTCAGATTTCTGGTGCTTCACTCTTAAAGAGAAATAGATAGCTAAAGATCTCCAGATACCTAAGGAAAGTGTTCAACGTGAAAGAAACCAAAGCAACAGAAAAAAGAAGCTCAGAAGAACAGGCAACGCAGGAAACAAAACAAAACAAACAAACACTATTCACCACCTCCCCCCCCATTCTCAGAGCTGTAAAAGAACATAATACAGCCATGAAACAAGAAACAGTGGCATGAAAAGGCAAAGAACACACACATAGATCTTAGCAGTTAAAAAAAAAATAGTAAGAGAAGAAATGAAAGCCCAATAGACTGGTTGGAAGATAAATCTCCTAGACAGTAGAGCAAAAAGATAAACACATGGGCAGTAGGAAAGAGGAGATCAAAATATTAGAGAATTAATCCAGGTAATTCAATACCTAACAGACAGACATTCCAGAAACTGAGAACACACAAAGTGGTGGGAGGTAACCATTGAAAAGAAAAATTATGAGGGAATTCCCCAGGAATGAAGGACATAAGCCTTCAAATTGAAATGGGCCAGTAAGTCTCAGGAAAGTGAGCAAAAGAGAAAAAAAGAGACACATGAAGGCATATTATGATCATGATACCACGGATGAAGAGAAGAGCTCACAGACAGAAAATACGGGTCGTAGATAAAGCGAAGGGGTTCAGAAAGGCATCAGATTCATCAATACTGCATGCTAGATGGTAGTGGAGCCATATCCTCAAACATTCTGAGGCAAAATGATTTTTGACCTAGAATTCTACACCCAGCCATACTATCAATCTAGCGTATGGTATGAGGACCAAAAAAAAAAAAAAGGTGAAGGGAACTGGAATCAACTCAGGAAAGCAGTGAGGTCCTAGGACGACAAGTATGCAGGAGACCCAAGAAACAGAATGACCAAGGACTGCAGGAGAAATTTTTTCAGTAAAAAGTACTGGAAATGACATCATGTAATACATTTCATTACATTGAAAACTATATTGAGAGGCTGTAGATGTGGAAAGACTTCATGAAACATATACAAAGTCAGGCAAATGAAAATATAATATGGCTATTAACTCCAGGAAAGGCAAAAGTTACATTGAGAAATCATACTCCAAACACTATTTGGCTCAGAAGGAATCAGATTGATGTAAATTCTGATTACTGATTTAACCAAACATTATGAGTTAACTTTATTGAGAGTGTAGAAAGAGAATTCGGGGTGGGTGGGAGTCTAAGAAACACTAACTCTCAATTTCCATGCTAGTCAGCAGATAATATGTAACATAGACACAGCGAGGGAAAACAATATATTTACATAATTTAGAAAAAACTAGGCAAACAGAGGAAATAACTCTAACAGTTGAAAGTAGTTGCCCTTGAGGAAAAAGAATGGAGGGTGGAAGGGCAGGACAGAGAAGTTTTTTTGTTTTTTGGGGGGTAGGGTTATCATCTTAAGCGGTACCTGCTTTTTAGGACTATGGACAAATGTTACTTTGGTTTAAAAATTTTAACTAATAAACCTATTCTGAAGCTCAGAAGTAACTGTCACATGCTATCCATTGTGCCAGAAAGCCTGTTTAGTTTGATACAGTCATCCCTTGGTATCCTTAGGGGATTGGTTCCAGGATCCCCTGAGGGTATCAACATCCATGGATGCTCAAGTCCTTTACATAAATGGTGCAGTATTTGCATATAACTTAAAAACATCCTCCCATATACTTTAAATCATCTCCAGATTACTTATAATACCTAATGCAATGTAAATGCTATGTAAATAGTTGCTGGTATGTGGCAAATTCAAGTTTTGCATTTTGGGACCTTTCTGGATTTTTGCCCCCAAACATTTTTGATTTGACTTTGGTTGAATCTGAGGATGTGGATACCGAGGGCCAACTGTAATTAAGGAGTAATATTAAAAGTCTTTGGGCATGCTTCTGACATGGGAGTGGGACACCTGCCACAAAAAAAGTGATCTCACTTCATCCCACAGGAAAATGGATCCGCTGAGGCAGGGGATTTGGTTCTGTAAGAAAACATGGGTCTCGCCACTGAACTCTGCAGTGTGCAGTTTCTAGGTTGTGTTCTAAAATACACAAACCCTTTAATTTCATATAGGATGGGGTGGGGGAGACAGCTATCACCAACTGTTTCTTCTCCACTTTAGTCAATTTAGATGCAAGAGGCATCGTGCTCATCTGTAGGATACACAATTAATGAAATATACTCAATGTATCTGTGAGCTAAACAGAAAAGGAACAAGCGTGGATTTGTAAAATCACGCTTTTTTTTCCTGGATCTGAAAATGGGTCAACAGACGTTTTATTATGTTTATATATTTTTTTAATCTTAATTTGTCTTTTGCACTAAGCAAATGCTATGTGAAATTGATGTCCTGAGACTGTCAATGTAAGCGTTCGCAATACACCCCAATGTCAAGATTCTGTGTCCTGAGTTTGTCATATTGCAAATGGTCACGTTGTAGTACTGTATGCGTTTAAAAGTCTATACTGATTGGATTTTTATTTTTCTTTGTAATTTCAGTCTTTCCCTCCATAGATATATTTAGCATCATACTACAATTGTCCCAACTTAGAAATGTTCTCTCTTAGCACTGTGATAACAGCTGTGTTTCCCTTTACCACTAATGTATACCATGTCTTAGAAAAATCCATAACATAATAGGAAAAAAATCTAATGAAGCCTTGTTTACCTTGTCAAGACACTTCATGGCAGTTTTGCATTTTACTAAAAATATCCATTTATTCGTTGACTTTGTGCCTTTTAAGATACTGTCAAATGTCTCATCGCCATTTTTTAATTTCCTTTTTTATTTGCCCTTTTTCTCCATGGATAATTCTCCCTCTGTTTTGTCTTTTTACTGACCCTTTTGTGGAAAAATATCACTTTAAATCAAATTGCACTTAGGTGACTTGACCCTGAAAGGCCAAATTAATAACCACAAGAAAATGATTAGCTGGCTTTAACAGTAAAATAAAACATGAGTGCATTGCAATTCACCTAACGTTAGTTCTTCCATCTCAACTGCTCAAATGCCCCAGTCTCAGAAAATACAGTAAATAATTCTGATGACGTCTGGCCAGCATGTGTAGTTGCTCCAGCTTTTAACTCTTGATTACAATCACTGCAGGATGAGCAGTGTGAAATCACTCACCCGTATCACCTTTCATTATAAACCAGGTAAGCACAGGCTGCCCTTTTGACTGGCTGTCATATACTGTGTGAAGGAAGCTTCAATTTCCCACTGAAGTCTGCACCAGAGGGAGAAGGGAAGAAATGAGCAAATCAATAACCTTTTCCCTACAATGAAAGTATGATTTATAATGCTCCTACAGATGCCAGGACGCTTGTGTGTGTATGTTTTTTTTAAGGACAGTTGCAGCGATACTGCAGGCAACCAATGACAATGGAAGCCTGAAATCTGGTGGTTATTTGCTGCTCAAACCACTGCTTTATTGAGAAAGCCAAACAACATGTCGGAATAAAACGTCATTTCTTTGGACCCATCCAATTTCGAAATCACAGTACCACGGGCATAAAGCATTTGATCCTTTCTGAGGCAAAAACCCCAAATAACTTTCCTCTGAAAATCTGCTGTACCTTTCATATAAGACCATTGCAGGCAAACCTTGAAAATGCTGTACTGAGTTTGATAAAATGGGTATGTTATTTGGAATTGTGCTTTAGAATCTGAATCATAATTTCTTCAGAAACATGCATAGACTAGTATAATAGGGACTGTAGCGTTTAGTGTGAATTTTTGTTACCTACATTTAATTTTGTTGGAGGCAAAAAGGGCAAATATGAAATCACTGTGGCGAGGCAGTTCTAGAAAAATATAGTAGGTGCTTCTAAATTACTGGCTCCATTAAATTTAAATATTTATTGAATAACACGTCACAGTCACACAAATCAAACTGATATGCCCATTTACAACTGGCTTCTAACAATGCCAACACTTGAAAGAAATAAAACAGCATTTGTTTAAAAGACTTATACACACAGAACATTCCTAATAGAGCTTGTGCCTCCTGTTGTGAATTAATGCAGCTTCCTTGTTCTGACATGAAAGTTATTTCACTAACAGACTTCAAGACCAGAAGAAATAAAATCAGCCTTGAGCTGCAGCAGTGCCAGTATAGCAACAACTGTGACTTTGATGACCAGACGAACCTTGGCAATGACTCTGACTATACTACGGTCACAGGTACTAATTAACCCTGCAGATTCCTGCATTAGAAAGAAAATTCATTCTGAGAGCTCTTAATCCATCCCTCAGGCTTTACAAATTACTTGCCAAAGGATTTCATAATGTTTTGTTGGAATTAGGGGGACAGTAAACATTTTCTAGTGCATGGGTGTCAGGGTCTGAGGCTTGGAGAACTCAAGGGCATGAGGGTATAAATAAGGAAAGATGACAGCTGATTCTTAGTCTAGGACTCTCTGTGCTACTTTATCTCTGCTCCTCCTATCTTATGCTCAGAAAATATTTAGTAAATCATTAAAATGAACTCCAATGAAACTTTTGACATTTTCTTTTCTTTTTCCACTTTAGGTGTAGAGGACGTAATTAATTACCCTCCCGCCAACACACTATCAACAGCATTGTGCAAATAATGTGCATCTTTATTTCCTCCCTTTTATCAACATTTCCCATCAATTGGTATTCCACCAACACCCCCATAGCCAGTGTGTTTTAATTGTGGATTCAAATTTGAATAAAACCGTTGAAAAATAAATAGTGTGGGGACTTCCCTGGTGGTGCAGTGGTTAAGAATCGGCCTACCAATTCAGGGGACACGGGTTCGAGCCCTGGTCCGGGAGGATCCCACGTGCCGCGGAGCAACTAAGCCCGTGCGCCACAACTACCGAGCCTGTGCTCTAGAGCCCGCGAGCCACAGTGACTGAAGCCCACGCACCTAGAGCTCGGCAACAAAGAGAACTCACCGCAATGAGAAGCCCGCGCATCAAAACGAAGAGTAGCCCCAGTTCGCGCCAACTAGAGAAAGCCCGTGTGCAGCAACGAAGACCCAACGCAGCCAAAAATAAATAAATACATTTATTAAAAAAAAAATAGCGTGTCTTGTCACTTATATAATGTCAACATACTAGAGTCCTCATTTTGTCTTACTCTCTTCACTCAGCCTTCTTTGATGGTCTATCATGTTGCTATTACTGTTTCTAATCGACGTAAAGTATTCCACCACCTTCTGTATACCTATTCCCTTAGTGACGGATAGAGATTGCTCCAACTACCTCTTTTCACAAACAACGTCAGTATGAACAGTCTTACACATGACCCCTTACTGATATCTGAATTTCTCTGGGTATATACCAGGGATGGAGTATACTAGGTCAGAGTGTGTATGTTTACACATTCGGACAAGCAACATCTGAATGTTCTTTAGAATGACTACAGCAGTGTACACTTCCCTACATACTTCAGAAAAATCTCAGTTCAAGGCTCTGCCAGCCCAGACTTCCTCCTCCTTACTTTCAGGTTTTAGTCATCAAGGCCTCAGCCACAGCTTGGCTTTGACGCAGAGGGAGGGCTTTGTCTTCTGTCATTTGACCCTCACGGGATAAGGGCACTACCCACATGCATCACTACTGAACACATATCCTCTCTCCTCTGCTGGGCACCGTCTTGCCCTCTCTAAACAGGAAAGGGTAGGGGCTAACCACACATTAGATTTAGAACTCCAAGTCTCAGAACCAGAAAAGAAGGTATGTGCGTGCAGGTGAGTGAGAACGTGGACAATCTTAAAGGTGGGAGGGTCAGTTGGCCTGGCTCCTTGATAACTAACCCCCCTGGAGGATTCACATCCCAAGGCCAAATGGAAATAAGAAGTCAAGAGCCAGCCTGACTGCCTGGAAGGAGCAGTTGGTCTTTGTCTATTTTACTACCTTTCTATCCATTTCTAACTGTCCAGCCCGAAGGAAGAAAGAAAGGAGGTTGAAAGCTGGAAGCAAACCTCATCTGTACAGAGGAGAGTCCCAGGATCTGAAGCAAATGGCACTGTCAAGTTGGATGGGATGGGGAGAGCTCTGAGAGGCGGAACTGCCTTTTCCTACCAGGATGGGGTTCCTCAGCCTGGCAGACATAAGGGGTGGGGGTGGGGAGGGCGGGTATCAATGGGGTTCCTATTTTCTGCCAATTGATACAAATGCCAGTTCTAGAAATTTCCCTGCTTTCCTGGCTAGGCCCTTTGGAAGCTCCATCCTGGAAAGAGGAAGAGGAAGGGAACTGCCCCTGAGTTTAGAGAGTTTTTGATGGAAAGCTGGACATGAACCAGTGGATACTTGCGGCTTCTTGGATGTCAGCCCTGTAGAATGGGAACCCATAAAGTGAGGCCACCAAGACTGTGGGTGTGGAGGCATGCTGCCTGGTTCTGAATTCCTGCTCTTCTGCTTTACTAGCTGGGTGACTTTGGGCAAGTCACTCAACTTCTCCGGGTCTCAGTTTCCTCATCTGTAAAATGTACACAACAGTGTCTCTTTGTGGGATAGTTGTAAAAGTTAAAGGATTAACATATGTTCACGTCTCAGAACAGCGTATAGCATGAAATAAAGGTTGATTAAATGTTAGTAAAGAGACTGACACCAAATCTTCTTTCGAGGAGATGAGTGGGGGGCATTTCCCCCCCCCACTCCCGCCTCTCAGTTCCTCCCATTCCCCCTGGCAGGGTGACCTCAGCCTCAAACACAAAACCATGGATGCGTGGAGGGCAAAATGTCAGTTTTCCTGCCTTAACATTCTGCATTTCTCCATCCTCCCCACTCTGCCAAGTCCTGAGTGCAGCACAAGAAGGGGCTCCTCAGTATGACAGTCAACTTTGATTTCTGAAGTCTCTCCGCTGTGAGGTTCGTCTGCTGTGAGCCAGAGTGCACGTCACCGCAGCCCATCTTCTGCTCTGTCCCTCTTCCATCAGGCGTTTCAGTGCTCTTCGAACCATTACCATGTGGGCAAGCTCTTCTCTGAGAGACCCCCAAGTGGATCTGATTTGGCTGGAATTGATTCTCAGCAGCGAGAAAGACTCCCTGCCTGCTCAGCACCTAATGAGCGGCTGACCCTTCAAATAAATGCAACAGCCTGGATCCCTCGAGCAGCCTGCAAAGGCCACTGAAGATGCTTTAGAATCAGGATGTGAGTCACAGGCCAAAAACAGCAGAGAGAGAGAGAGGGAGAGAGGGAAACGACAACAACCCAGAAGCTTGAGAACCACTTTCAGTTACAGCAGTGAAGCATTAGCTTAGCAAGGACAAAACCTGGGGCAACTTGCAATTCTGCAGTTCTGAAGAATAGCCCCCGCAGAGGTCTGAGCTACGTGAAACATGATGGAACACACCTCACTTCAAAGCCCACCAGCCACAGCTGTCACCAAGATGGCAACCCATTCCTAAAAATGGTGATTCGTAAAGGAAGAAAATAACCTCACAGCACAAGTTTGTTGAATGAGACTAATGAGAACTGGCAATAATTGTCTTGGATCAGACTTGTTGAGGGTCTAACATTGCTGACCAGGGCATTTATTACATGGCTCTGTGCTTCAATTCACCATAACACTCATTATGGGCTAATCTGGGTCAGGCACTGTGACTGGTACCATGGAGGCTATAAAGATGACTTTTTAAAAATGATTTATAATATTGTCTTAGTTTCAGGTGCACAGCATAATGATTCAGTATTTTTATAGATTATTTTCCATTATATTCAATCGGCTATTACATGATAGTGGGTATAATTCCCTGTGTTATACAGTATATCCTTGTTGCTTATCTACTTTATATATAGTAGTTTATATCTGTTTATCCCATACCCCTAATTTGTACCCCTACTTCCCTCTCCCCTTTGGTAACCACATATTTTCTATATCTGTCTGTTTCTATTTCGCATATACATTCATTTGTATTATCTTTTAAGTTTCCACATGTAAGTGATATCATATAGTATTTGTCTTTGTCTGACTTGTTTCACGAAGCATAATATTCTCTAAGTTCATCCATGTTGCTACAAATGGCAGTATTTCATTCTTCTTTTGTATAGTTGAGTAATATTTCACTGTGTGTGTATACACACACACACACACACACACACACACACACCCCACATCTTAAGCCTATCATCTGTTGCTGGGCAATAGGGTTGCTTCCATGTCTTGGCTATTGTCAACAGTGCTGCTATGAACATTGGGACGCATGTAAAAGATGACTAAGTTTTGATCTCTGGACTCAGAGTCCAGAAATTGCTTAGAACACTAAAGAAACCTTTTTTTTTAAATTGAAGCCATGAGGAAAATTCTAAAAACTCTAGCCCCAGTAGAAGGCAGAGGTATGCACCAGGCACAAGAAGGGCACAGAGGACGGATGCCCCAGCAAGGGCCTGGGTTAATGTCTCCTCCTAGTTGGTTCCACTGGTACCACCTTTGGATCAGAAAGGGGTGGATACCCACTTCCACAGTCTTTCTTTCCTTTTTCTCTCTCTTTCTCTCTCATGGAACTCTACCCTCTGTCCACTACAAGAAAGAAATGTCACCACTGGCCCAAGGCATCCTCGGTCACAAACCACCCAAGTGTAAGAGGGATGGTCACGGGAGAAGTGAGTCCGGCCACTTGTTTACCCTAGTGTCCTCTGCCTGGCCAGCCCCTGCACAGGACAGGTTGTCACACAGTTCGACTTCATTTGTGTCATGATGAAACAGACTCGAAAACCGAGTCCCTTTGTCAAGTTCATGATTTAACCTCTCTGTCCAAAACTTTATTCCCTTTCTTGTCCCGCACTTGTTCCTCCTCAAGATTGAGGAATATCAAAGAAAAAGGGGGATTATAACCAAGCAGGATCCTGTGGGGACTTCCTGAGAAAGACTACCCTCCCCTACCATGTTATCTGCCTGTCTCTTGTTTGTAGGACAACTTTAACCTCTTAAGCTTCCCCTGAGTTCCAAAGAACAAATTTAATCAGAGAATTGAGAAAAAGGAGAAACAAAGGAAAATGAAAACAGTCAAGCAAGACAAAATAATAATATAGTTGAGCCATTAAACAAAGTCAAGGACTTTTAGTTCCTCCTCAAGGGCCACAGATAGTATTCTGAGCCACGGCCTTGAGCTGTTTTGCAGATAATGAAATCTCCACCAGGTGGAAGACGTTAACTGTATGTTGACCTCAAGCACTGCAGACCCCAGACCAGCTGGAACCAGAAGGTTGATGATGTTGACTCCTAATTACGGCACCTCCAACCAATCAGAAGAATGTCCAACAGCTGATCACACATACCACAACCCTCTCCCTCAGCCTTTAAAAACCTTTCCCTGAAAGCTATTGGGAAGTTCAGGTCTTTTGAACCCCGGCTGCCCGTGCTCCTTGCTTGGCCTTGCAATAATTACTGCACTTTACTACAATCCTGTGTCAGCAGACTGCCTTTACTGCACGTGGGCAAGCAGACCCAAGTTTGGTTTGGCAACAATGAGATGATGTCTCTGAAAGTCTTTATAAACCACTGAAGATAATTCTGTGCAATGATGATGCCCACCAATCAGGTATTCTGCATCTCACTCTTCCCTCAGAAGGTCCCTGTGAGCCTGTTTTCTTCCTCACCAGGCCATGGTAAGGCCCTGCCCTTCTGGCAATCACTAGCTCACTTCCAAGCTCTAAGCAAAACTAAGCTCTCACTCTCTTTGGTCACTGGGACTCTTCCTCCAGGGGCCCAGCTCCATTCTCTTTGGCTTAAGGGCACAGCTGCCCTGCAGGTACCTGAGGACCGGGAGTCCCACCTGCCTTTCTCTTAATTGTGAAAATCTTCCTCCCACTCAGACTCTCAGAGGCCTGCTGTCTTCTGCATCAGCACGGGGTAATTACCTGTCTTCTCCCCTCCAGGTAAGCTTGGCTCTCTTTGGCTTAAACCCAGCAGTTCCCCAGGCCAAATTTGGCACAAGTGTATGTTGTTTGGTCCATGTAGTGTTGTGAAAACTTTCAGAAAAAATTAAGTGATTACGATAGAATCACTTTGGAAAATATTTTAAGTTTCTCATCAAATTACACACATTTACCAAACAATCCAGCAATCTCTCTCCTAGGAATTTACCCAAGAGAAATGAAACTTCATTCACACAAGGATTTGTACTCAAATGTTCACAGCAACGTTATTCTTAATAGCCCAACTGTAAAGAGTCAAAAAGGTCCATCAGTTGGTGATTGGATTAACAAACCGTGGTCCATCCATAATGGATGCTACTCAACCACAGGACGGAATGAACCCCTCAAACACCCAACTACATGGACGAATCTCAAAGGCATTATGCTAAAGCAGGGTCCAGACGCAAAAATTACATACTCTATGACATATTCAATTTATATGAAATTTTACAAAAGACAGAAAACATATCTTTGCTTACCAGGTGTCAGGCATGGTGAGAGGGACTTGACTTGCAAAGGGGCATGAGGTAACTTTTTGGTGATGGAAGTATTCTTTATCTCGATTGAGGTGGTGGCTACAGAATTATATCCTTTTGCCAAATCTCATCACTTAAACTGATGTATTTTATTCTAGTTTTATTTGTTTCCTTTTGCTCTGTAACAAATTATTGTACACTTAGGAGCTTAAAAAACCGCACAAATTTATTATCTTCAGTTCTGGAGGTCCAAAGTCTAAAATGGACCTGAATGCACTAAAAACAAGGCGTCAGCAGAGCTGCATTCCTTATAGAGACTCCAGAGGAGAATATATTTCCTTATTTTTTCTAGCCTCTCGAGGCTGCTCACATTCCTTGGCTCAGAGCCCCGTTCCCCTATCCTTAAAGCCAACACCACCAAGCCAAGTCTTGCCCATGCTACCACTTCTCTGCTTCTCTTTTCCTGCTCCATCTTCAACTTTTAGGGACCCTTGTGACTAGATTGAGCCCACCGGATAATCCATGGTAATCTATTTTAAGATCAGGTGATTAGCAAGCTTAATTCCATCTGCAGCCTTAATTCCTCTTTGCCCTGTAACCTCACATACTCACAGGTTCTGGGAGTTAGGATGGTCTCTGGGGACCATCATTCTGCTGACCACATATGTATATCTCTATAGGGATACATTTTAAAATTGGTAGATTGAAAATTGGAGAGACTTCAAATAGATATCCAGAATTCCGGGCTTCCCTGGTGGCGCAGTGGTTGAGAGTCCGCCTGCCGATGCAGGGGACACGGGTCCGTGCCCCGGTCTGGGAAGATCCCACATGCTGTGGAGAGGCTGGGCCCGTGAGCCATGGCCGCTGAGCCTGGGCATCCGGAGCCTGTGCTCCGCAACGGGAGAGGCCACAGCAGTGAGAGGCCCGCGTACAGCAAAAGAAAAAAATAATAATAAAATAAATAAATAAATAAATATCCAGAATCCTGCCTTCTGGTAAATCAGATCTGGCCACACCAGGCTTCAATAGCTGCACGGCTAAACCTGCTGCAGCTGAGTAGCTGCCAACCCTCTAGAAAGGGCACAAACTCTGTCATTTGCTTCAGCCCTCTTTCGTGCCAGCTTCACCTGTTTACATCACCTTGGTCACTAAGATATTTATGTTGGCCATCTCAGTCTTAAACTGTGAAGTCACATGAAACCAAGACTCTTCTGACCCTTAATACCTCATCTTCCCTTCTAGCCCCACTCCTCCCCAACCCTCCCCCTAACCTGTCGGGCTGATGTGCTCCCTCCATCTAATTTGTAACACCATTTGTATGTTGAAGAACACAGTGGAATTCAAAGTGGTCCCAGGAAGGATGTACTCTCAAGTCCATCACAGTATTTGAGAAAGTGGTACTGTGAACCCACAGGCCGAAACAGGGAAGATGAGAAGCAAAGTTTGGATTCAGGATTCTTCACTGTTACCCAAGAACAGATGTTTCTCCACACTCCTAGAAGAATCTCTGGCTTCCAGCATGGGGCCAGGCACAGTGTAGATGCACAAAAATGTTTGCCACTCCCAAAGTGCGGTGTAATATCTCATCGAGCCATTTAAATAAAGGCTAAATCTCAGTTTGTTTAGTGGTGATGGGGGAAAAGTCCCAGGATACATTTCTTTGTAGGATAACTTAGACTTAAACACAGAAAAAATTATATTGGTTCCATGACCCTCAACTGATTTCCTAACCCTTGCCAATCATCTCATTCAGATACGCTTTGAATTGTTGAAAAGACTGGGCAAGGGAATATACAAATGGTGGAAATAGCTCATCTCTTCCACTACTACTGGGTTAAACAACCAACAAGAGCGTTTTCTAGTTAAGACAGTTCATTTGGTTAAGATCTACAGTAACCATCCCACTCTGCTCTAGCCCACACTATTTTCTTTTGCCGTATCTTGCCTCCTTTAATTTTGCCAGATTTAGAGCTTGACCACTGCCGTGTCCCCATCACACAGTTCTCATGCTCACTGTTTTCCAGCCTCTTTGCAAGTGTCCTCTGTAGGCCTCAGGGCTGCTTTTTGTCCTGTACATTCCACAGTGTGATGGGCAGCACAGCTGAAGAGCTCATTGGGGAGTGAACATTAAGAATGAGGAATAAGTGGAAAATGCAATTTAACCTGTCCTCAGGTGGAAACATGCTCCAACATTACATAAAAGATTAGACACTTCCTAAAGAAGAAGCACCTTCCAAACTTGAGAAGAATCCTTGTAGGAATTACTAAGATTTCCCTATCATGCCTTCAACCTCAAACTCTGTCCTATTTAATAATCTATTCTTCTAACGAGCTCTTCTAGGCATTAATTGTGTATCTTCAGGAATTAGTTACATAGGTACGCTCGCAGTGTGGTCCAGTTGTGCTGAATGGCGATATTTTCTAAGATAACACACCTACATCTTTAACTGGGCTTGCCTTGAGACCTTCTAAGAGCAACTCAGAGCAAATCTAAGCTCGATTTTGACAGAGAGACAGCTGCATAAAATATAAATGCTAAATCAGCCCATAAGAGAATAGAAACTTCCAGGTCATTCAGCACCAATGTCTCTGCTGGTAGGCTATGTAAAAATCAAAGTTTGGCTTACTCCTTACAAATGACAGAACACTGTGCTTGTAGAAAACAGATGGTCAGGTCTTCCCTGGTGGTGCAGTGGCTGAGAGTCGCCTGCCAATGCAGGGGACAAGGGCTCAAGCCCTGGTCTGGGAAGATCCCACATGCTGAGGAGCAACTAAGCCCGTGAGCCACAACTACTGAGCCTGCGTGCCTAGAGCCCGTGCTCCTCAACAAGAGAAGCCACCGCATTGAGAAGCCCACGCACCATAATGAAGAGTAGTCTTGGCTCGCTGCAACTAGAGAAAGCCCATGTGCAGCAACAAAGATCCAACACAGCCAAAAAAAATAATAATAAACTTTAAAAAAAAAAAAGAAAACAGATGGCAGCTCTACGTCCTTTCACCTTAACAATCTAGGCAAGTGAATGGAGTATTCCTCCTTCTGGGGACCCCGATATGCATATGGCAGAAAAATGAAGTCCAGATTCTGTAGCTGGTACCCTAAGATATCAGGGAAGCCTTCTCTACCTTTCCACAAAACTGTAAATATCTCTTGCCCTCTAAGGCAGTTCAGTATTATTGATGGAAATGAGGGGAATGATCATATGCCCAAACATGGAACATTTTAGAAGATGATGACAATTTTTATGTCCCCCCCAGGTGACAGTTAATTTAGAAGCACAGCAGTTAGTTACCAAGATTTGGTAATGGTGCTAATTGTAAGCCTTGGATAAGAGACCTAATTAGGTTAATGATGAATTCAGCCCAGCAGGGGTATTTTCAGGACAGTTCTTTCCAAAGACAGACAGACAGACACACACACACACACACACTTTGTCTAGTTCAGAATATAGAGATGTGCAGAGAGATGAGTTGGGGAGCTCTTATGGAACCATAAGGTTATCATTAAGACCTTGTTTTAGAGAGAAAAAAGATAAATGTTTCAGAGTTAGGTTTGATAGGTATCTAACAAGAAAAACATTAGAAAAAAATGAATAATCCCCAATGCCTTTAAAGCAGGGGGGTGCTTTTGGTGGCTGGAAGGCCCCTTCTTTGCTGGAAGGCCCTTTCAATGGGTGCTGCTATGGACCGACCTGGGTCTCCACAAAATTCATATGTTAAAACCCCACCCCACAATGTGACTGTATCTAGAGATGCGATAATTTCTTTAGGAAGTAATTAAGGTTAAATGAGGTTATAAGGGTAGGGCCCTAATTGGATACAAGGAGAGGAAGACAGAGATCTCTCTCTCTTCCATATGTGGACACAGAAAGAAGACAGCCAGGAAGAGATCCCTCAACCAGAAACTACTGGCCGGCACCTTGATCTTGGACTTCCCAGCTTTCAGAACTGTGAGAAAATACATTTCTGTAGTTTCAGCCACCCAATCTACAGTATTTTGTTATGGCAGCCCAAGCAGAGTAATACAGGTGGAGTATCTAAGTTTGGAGCTAGAAGCTGGGCAGAGCTGAATTTCTGTGCATAAGAAAGGAGAGTGGGGTGGGCAATGCAGTTAGATTTCTGGAGGAAGGAGACAGAAGCCAGTGAAATTACGCGCTGTGTGGGGAGAGGGAGAGAGAAGACACAGTGTAGCCTTTGTAGGAAACACAAATGTCAAGTGAGAATTTATGAAGTTGTGGGATAAAAGGTGCATGATGTAAAAACCTCTCTGTCTCATAACATTTTCAGTAGGATAGTTTTAAAAAGAACAGAATTCTGGGTGTGACTGGTTTTTCTTATGGCAAATGATGGAGGCTTAGTGCTTAGAATGCTTGGCAAGGGGCTGTGACAGCATCACCCGGATAGATGTGGGGATGGATGGTTGCCATATGGGCCATATACACACACTGTAGAGACCTTAAAAATGATTAGAAACAACCCTCTATATGTTGTTCTGTGAGGACGTTTCTTAGCTTCGGCATGTTTGGAGAGCAGTTTGAAGAAATGAGAATCAGAAGACTGGTTTTAATTGCTTGTCTTCCATTTTCTGTGTCACTTTGGGAAATGACAAACTTTCTATGCAGCAGGCTCTCCATTCCAAAAATGGGAATGACACTTACTGTTGCTTTTGTTCCCAAGATTATTAGAAAAAATAAGATGATATATGTGAAAATGCCCTTCAAAAAGTAGTACTGATTTTGTTTTCTACTTTTTATGTTGAAATACAGCCACAGAAAGCTGGAAAGATAGTACAGAGCGATCCCATGTACACTTCACTTACTTTCTCTCAGTGCTTGGAAAGGATTAGATCTTACATAACTGTAGTACAATACCAAAGGTAGGAAACTGACTGTGGTATAATGTGTTCATCATTTTATAACATGTGTGGATTTATGTAACCACCTGCCATCAAGACACGATTCCATCAACACAAAGATCTCTGGGGGCGGCTCCACTGTTGTCACACCTGCTTCCTTTCTCCTCACCACCTCTACCCCCTGCCAGCCATTAATCTGTTCTCCATCTCTATCTTTGTCATTTCCAGAATGTTTTATATCTTTTGAGATTGGCTTTTTCACTCACAAAATGCCCTTGAGGTCTCTACAAGCTGTTGTATCAACTGTTCATTTCCTTTTATTGCTGAACAGAATTCTATGGTATTGTAGACATTTTGGTTGTTTCCACTTTTGGGCTATTACAAATAAAAGTGTTCTGAATAACCATGTACAAGTTTTTGTGAGGACATACATTTTCATTTCTCTGGGGCAAATGCTCAGGAGTGCAATTGTGGGTTGTATGTTAGGTGTGTCCAGTTTTTTTTAAAGAAACCCCCAAATTATTTTCCAGAGTGGTGGCACTGTTTTGAGTTCCCACCAGCGATGCATGAGACGTGCATTTTCTGCAAGCTCACTGGCATTTGGTATTGCCATTAATTTTTAAACTAATTTTTATACTCTAAAGTGTATTCACTGTTTGTTTTCAAGACAAACCCTAATGTCAACAGCTTTTGGAGGAGGCACTTCTATCTACAGTAAATGAAACCAACTTTTCTGTTTTTATTTATTGTAGGTTCCACTATCTCTACTGGAGCTCCAGCTCTCCAGGGTTTGTGGAAGACACAGTTTGCTGTCAGGCTGGGATTCACATTGGCTTTGCAGAAGTCTCAGGGATCTAGTAGTCAACTGTGATCTGAGGACCGGGAAAGTTTGGCTCAGTGAAATGCTTCGGAGGATTCACTTGTCTGGGGCTTTCTAGAGTCTTGTACCTACATTTTCTGAAACCAACTTGTAAAGGCCATACTAGCCTGAACCATACCGACCTTCGTATGGGCCCAGGTTCTCCTCCTGACACACACTAGTGTATACCAAGCACCTTATCTGAGTGAGCGCTTGGGATAGCTTGTCTCTAATGTCGTGTGTTAGTGATTATGATTTATTAAGGACTTCATCTTGCAAAGAAAACTCTCCCCCATGACTTTTGAAGAGCAGTCAAACCAATATCAAAGCTCCTTGGAAGCTTTCTACACTAGAAACTGAAGCTGTTAACTTTGAGCTAATTTTTCTTAGACAGTAAGTGTTTTCTTTGGGTTCAGGTGCTGAAATTTTGAGTTTTCTGACAGCCCTTCCAGACACCAAAGGAAGGACTCAGTTCCTGCTGTTTTTTCCAAGCTTGGTTCTCCAGCCTTCCTGACCATTCTGTGAGCTATTCAGTGGCTTTCCAATAAATCCCTTTCTGGTTGAGTTAGCTGAAGTTGCTTTCCATTACATCCATACAAAAACTAATATAAAAAGACCATACTTAAACTTCTGATTATGAAATACATGAACAGTCCTACAAGATTTTCCTAAAAGAGATGGCCAGTTGTCCCCCAGTATCCACTTTATCCTGATTTGTGTTCTCCTTACTCGTTAGGAGTCGGCTATACATTTCCAAGATGCCCTTGCAGCTAGCTATGGTCATGTGTTGGTGTTCTGGCCAATGAGATTTAAGTGGATATGTGTGGGGCTTCCAGGAAGATTCTTCATGGGAGCACAGACATACCCTTATATGTCCTTCCTGCTCTGTGCTGGCTAAGATGTGGACCTCCTGGCTGGAACATGCTAAGAATGGTGGAACTCTGAGATAAAACGAATTGGGACCTTTGATGATGACTATGGAGCTACCATCCCAGCCCTGGACTGCCTCCACCCAGGCTTCTTTTATGTGATATAAAACAAGTTTCTAACTTATTTATGCCTGTTAATTTTTTTTTCTTTTATATCTAGTCAATCCTAATCTTAATTCATACAGATGGTGAAGAAATGGAAGGTGGGATTCTGGGAAGAACCTAGAGTCCAGTGATTCCCTAGGATTCAGAAGAAAGCATTTGTTGATTTTTAGCTTCTATGCTCCTATCTACTTCAAGATTATGGTAGCTATTAGACCTGTCAATAGGTATTGTTTCTTAATATGCTAATACATTTTGATAACTGTATTTTGAAACAACTGGTTTCACTTATAATCCTATTTATTTCATTTTCTGCATTTAAAAACATTATTCTGAAAGGAAGTCTGTAGGCTCCACCTGACTACCTGAGGCATGGATTATAGATCCCGGGTCTGCAGTGTCACCTAGCAGTGTTAGCAGCATAGGAGTCTAGCTCTTAACATGAATACACAAGCAAGAAAACTGCCATATTTTTAAAGCCCATTTCTCCATTTTAAGATTATGTGTATAAGACGTGAAAATCAGTAAGAAAAACCCCGACTAAAATTAGAGTCAGGAAGGCCAGTAGAGGGAGCTCTCACACATCATCACTCCCCATCATTTGCATGTGTTCAACTCTATTTGCATGCCCTGCAGAAAGAAGAGTACCTTGTACCCCCAAACAGGAAGAAGTCTGCTACCCAGAAGGAAGATTTT
Source organism: Neophocaena asiaeorientalis asiaeorientalis (assembly GCF_003031525.2). NCBI lineage: Eukaryota > Metazoa > Chordata > Mammalia > Artiodactyla > Phocoenidae > Neophocaena > Neophocaena asiaeorientalis. Next base: position 2,934,959 of record NW_020175829.1, on the reverse strand, counting down.
CCTCGCCCAGCAACAGCCCAGCCAATGAGAAACACCACAGCCCAGCCAATGGGAAGCGGTCACCACCCTGAACTCTTGCTTTCTTCCAATGAACTTTCCTTTGGAACAGCCCCTCCCAACTCCCCTCTTTTCTCTATAAAAGCAAGCTCCCCTCCTTTGATCTCTGGATTTGCCTATGGTCTGCCATAGCTTGTGTTTCCCAAATTGCAATTCCTCTGGCGATAACTGAATTTTGCTGGTAAGATAACTGGCTATTTTATTATTAAAGTTGACTAAAATAATGCGCCTGGTACAATGCCTGGGACATAGAAGGGTCTCAACAAATGACTGTCATCCCCTCCCTTTCTGGGGAGCTTGAATGGAAGAGTTATGACCTGAGAGGCAGCTCCTCTAAGTTCACTATACAAACCACAAAGGTCAGAGTGAGAGTTGAAAAGCACTTCCCCAAACTGTGCAGAACTCTCCATCCCTCAAGGAAGTAGACACGTCTTTTGGGTCTGTAGCAGTGGATGGTTTTGTTGTGGGTAGAGGGGCTATTTGCACCCTAGCTGATAAACATGTTTTCCCTAGGTGATGTATAGGGTGAGGAGAGAGACAGGAGGGCTCCGGTGGGAGAGCTGGCTGGTGGCTATGTTTAAGAACGTGAGACTTCTGAAATACTTGCTTCTGTTCTGGGTACTATGAACAAGGAAACACACTCACGGGAGAAATGGCCATACACTTAAACTGTGATAATGCCTTTCTGATCTCACCTTAAGCCCTAAAAGACTATCATTATTGGAGGTTTTTTTTGGGGGGGTGCTGATGTATTTTATGACTGCATGGCTGTCACAGAGTGTAGGAAATCTGAGTCCAAGGGTCATTTTGTTAAAATGAAAGATTGGACTGATCCTAAAATGGACAGATTAAGAAATCATATTGGTGTATGTTGATGTACCGAATTGATTCCCTTTTCAGTGTCTTACTCAGACACGTGAGCATAAAATCTTCAGGGCTGTGACATTCAGTGAAGTATGGCAAAGCTGGGCAGCAGGGCTTGGGGTCATCTGCTGCCTGCCTGTCCTGGCTGGGCTGGTGCGTGGGATCCCAGCTCTCATTTTATCCCTCCCCTGCCATCCCGGAGTGGGCGCAGAATACTGTGGCATGCCTTACAAGTTCCGTTCCTGTGCCTTTCCCCATTTTATCCATCTCCACAACCTTCAAATGATAAGTGAACAGTTAGGAAAAGGGGAGTAAAACCTTTTAAATATTCCAGTTCTTTCTTCCTCCCTCACCTCAACTTCAGCCCCATCTGTGGAAAGAAAAAACTACACTTAACGAACTACTTGGGTCTGGCACTGTGCTAAGTAACCACTTTTTTGTACATAGTCCTTTAGTACAGCAACCCTGTAATGGGTATTATGCCCATTTTGTAGATGAGGAAACTGAGAGTCAGAGAGCCTAAGTAACTGCCCTAAAGGTGACAAAGCTAGAGAATGGCAGAGATGGCATGGAACCAGGGCCTGTCATATCTAAGCCCATGCGGACTACCTGTGTCCAGAGTGTAGGACACCTTGCAGCTGAGACAGAGCTTGGCTCTGGGGATGTCCATGTAATAACCCACAGGTCAGCTGGTCACGTGTGTCAGTAGGTGAGGGCCATCAGGCTCTTGTTCTTTTTACCCAGGGAGTGGCGCCATGGCCTTTAAAATGAGTCTTTATATAGGATGTGCCCTTTTGAGTATTAATTCATCCAACAAATAAGTGAATAGAAGATTCTGATTCATTGGGTTGCAGGTAGTCAGGATGTTACAGTATTGTTTTTTCCTTGATTCTCTCTCATTATCTTACATTTTTTCTTATTTGTTCTTCTGTCTGCTTCCTCTGATCTTCTCACCCTCTAGGTAAACTTTACACATTTTACGCATTTAGCTCATTCTCCCTCTTTCCCCATAGCTCTGAGCTCACACTGGGCTGCGCTGACAGAGTCTGGGCATCCCATGTAGGATATGAACCTGTTAGCAATACCAGCTACCATTTTTGAACATTAGTTATGAACTAGGTGCTCTAACATGATCATTACACTCAATCTCAAAATGCTGACTTAGGAAATGGGGCTGGGGGTACTGAAAAGCTTGACAAAGCTCACACGCCCAGAAGCAGCAGGGCTGAGACGCAAAATCAGCTATCACTGTTTCCTCTTGCCCTCGGCCACAGTGCCTGCCTTCTTGTGAACAAAATGTACACAGCCTTCCCTGTTTCCTTCCTCAACCAGACAGCTACTCGACCATCCCCTCCTCCCTTCATTCCAGTTTAACCATTAGGGAGAAGAAATGTATTAGCTTCACACCTCTTGTAACTAAAGGAAGTAGAAGACATCTTGATAATTCAGACAACCTTGGGACTCTGTGTGTTTTTAAGCCCAGACATCACATAGCTGGAGGGGGAGGGCTGGGCTGGGCTCAGGCTCTATGGGCGTCGCCAGCTTGGCCCTGGAGGTCTGCAGCAAGGGGTAGGCGATGGAGGCAGTGGGGCTGCTCTAGCCCGGGTGCCGTGGGCTTTAAGAGCTGAGGCATTTCGTGCTGAGAGCCTTCCCACTTAGCTAACTGAAGGTCCTTGCTGTGCACGGTCACATACCTCGGCAGGGGACAGTACCTCATCTGATATAAAAGTGAATGTAAGCAGAAACTAACACACCACTGTAAAGCAATTATACTCAATAAAGATGTTAAAAAAAAAAAAAGAAAGAAAGAAAATGACGACAGAGGGTTTAATGGAGCAGACAGCACAGCAACCTGGCAGCAACTCCGAAGCCTGGGACTCGATGAAAGCTCTCAGCCAAGGAGAGAAAGGGCCTGGGATTCAGCTCCCTGTCCCACTTTCCCCTTAAGGCACTGGGACTTCCATTCAATGCTGAGGTGTCCTGATTCATAGGGGACGTGGGGGAGGGGAGAAAGGCTGCAGGTGCACCTGTGCCATCTGTTCCCTGACAGGATGCTTGTTCTTTTGTGAACCAGAAGCCAGTCCCCACTGTGGGTCAGAAGTCGTTGGCTTGAGAATGGGTGTGGGTCAAGAGGAACCACACTTTCTAACACCTGCTCTCAGCTGCTACAGGCCCCTGAGCTCTGAGGCCATGGTGTTTACTTCTGGGTGGGTTCTTCTCTCCCCCTCCCTTACTTTACAGGAAAGGTGCCTGGTGGGATGACATCCGTATCCTGCCCCCTAACGTCTTGTCAGAGTGCAGACCTTCAGGTGCTGGCGTCCATCTGACTCCAAGGAAGTTTGCAGCCCCAAGAGCAGTGATGGGAAGGTAAAGCGCATCGTCATCTGATGCTTGTACAGAAACTTGGTTGGCGGCAGGCCAGGTGAATCCGAGATCCATCAGTAACTTCTGATACAGCCCAAGTCTTAACTAGCCAGCCCCTGCAGAAAGGGTCCGAACACCCTTTCTGAAAGTTGTGTCTAACTTCCTAAGAATCCCTCCAGGTTTCCTTTCAACATCCTTAGTGACCAGCTCAAGGTCTGCTTTGCATCAGAAGCTTGTCTGGAGCCAGAATTCTTGTCTCACGGCATATGCTCAGGCTTGACGCACTGACTGCTCAGCCACAAATTCGGAAAGGTGACACCCAGAAACACAAGAGCACCTGCTTTCCCCATGACTATATGTATCATCTATCCCTTGACATCCTCGCCATGTGGATGCCAATTACTGATTCCTTCCCTCCAGAGCAAATCTTATTACCAGTGTGAGAAGGGTCAGTACCTGACTCTGAGTTGCTTTACTGTGCCCTGAATTCCTTCCCTGCTGGGTGAAAATTCAATACACTGTACAGGGGTGGTGCCCAGAGGTCTCCTGAATGAAAGATAGAGAGGCGAGGACCTGCATGCTCTCTTGTTATTTCTGCGGGCTGTGGCATCATTTATACCCTGCAGAATTTCAGAGGGAAAATAGAAAGCTTCTTATTTTTTCAGAGGTAATAGGGAAGGTACATGGACTTTTAACCCTCTGTCTTTTTTAAGTAGAGTAAAAAGATGTGCCATTGGAAAGAAGAGATATCTAGATGTTACAGTTACTTTTAAAGTGTGATTCTGAACTGGATGAATGGAAAAGCCCTTTAGCCTGGATGAAACCAACAATATTAAAACTCAAACACCAACTGAATAAGTCAACCACGCAGGTCAAGCTCGCTGTTTGCTCCCATTCAGAGCTGCCCTGTATATACATGACAAAGTCCCAGGGGCTTTGGGCATCACCCACTGGGAGAGGTACAGAGCTGATGAAATCTCAATCTGGGCTGCACGTGAGAACCACCTGGGGGCTTTAAAAGGATAGATGCTAAGTCCCCAGCCCAGAGTATCTGACTCATTTGATCTGCGGTAGGACCCAAGCATGGGTATTTTCAGGGGGGTGTGGGAAGTGGTAAACTTCTATTAAAAAGTGCTTAGGAAAAAGTGTAACCTCCAGACAGTGACATGCACAAATCTCGAGCACCCAGCTTAATGAATTTTTATGAATAAATACTCTTGAAACCCACCCCATCCCCATCCAGATACAGAACGTCATCATCCCCCGGAAGCTGCACGAACCCATGTCCCCTGCATCGGCAGGTGGACTCTCAACCACTGCGCCACCAGGGAAGCCCAGCACAGGACTTTTAAAATTAAGCTCTTTTATTTTGAAAAAATGAAAACTCTTCAAGTTGCAAGAGTATAAAATGAACTCAGCAAGGGTATTTAAAAAACCTCCCCCGCTGATTCTAATACACAGACAGGATTGACAGCAGTAATTTGCTGGTTTTTCTTTTTGTTTTTTTGTGGGTTTTTTTTTTTTTTTTTTTTTT
>NW_020175829.1:2908712-2930001 GCF_003031525.2 Neophocaena asiaeorientalis asiaeorientalis | reverse complement strand
TTTTTTTTTTTTTTTTTCTTTGCCACATTCTGGCCATGGAAAGCCTTCAGTAAAGCATGGGCATACGGTTTTAATTTTCTGTTACTGATTTCTTAACCAGGTCATTATTGGTTCCTTCAATACAGAAATTAATGTCAGCCTCAGATACATTTAATTCTGTTGTATCGTGACTGTCTCTGTAACTTTTCAAGCATTGTTTATGATTCACAACCTCCCTCTTTCTGGCTATATATGGTTTAGGTGGCCCTTTCTGCTCAAATATCTTATGTGCTTGGGAAAAATAAAGGTGGGGATCATGCTAATCTTTTGTGGGTCGGCCACTGACAGTTGGCAAGGCCAGAGACAAACCTGGAGCCCTCCACAAGGCTCGTCACAGTTCAAGGGCAGGGATGTGCGAAAGGCAGGAGTCTGGGGAGCTGAATACTGAGTGAGGAAACAAAATCAAAACAAAACCCATCATGTCCAGGCCTGGTGGAAACAGGCAGACTGCAAAGGCCAGCCTGAGTTATGAGTTTAGGAAGGCCAGCAGGAGAAATTCTGAGATGTGATTGGAAGGGAGGACCAGGAAGCGGGCAGCAATAAAGCCAGGAGCCAAGAAGCTGTGCTGTCACCAGAGGCTGAGACACAGAACATTCTGGTCTCAGACGGAATCCAGCTGCCAGGCTGTGCTCTGTGCAAGTACCTGGCAGAGACGGCCAGTGGGGCTGTAATTGTGACGATCTGCACCTGGCATCTTATTTCCATTTACACAGAGGCTGCATATGGACTAGCGGTGGCTCTGGGGGCAATGCTGGGTACAGCTGGACTCTGCCCAGGCCCTGCAACTCCCTTTTGTCCCCTGATACATAGTTCCTAAGGAGCAATTCCTAACGTGGTAGCTAAGTGACTCTTCCATTTGGAACAGCGAGCTGAGTGGGGCAGGGGTTGGACACTGCCATACAGCGGAAGGTTCTTAGGGTGACTGAGGTCCTCAGGTCCCAGATGAAGGAGGAGAATCTCCTTTAATTCCTCAGATGGTGGCAGAGGACAAGCCTCACGGTGGATATGGTTAACTGCCTATATGAGGGTATCTCTGGCTCAGAAGTGACCAAAGAGTCTAAAAATGAGAAACCCATCACACTCAAATGTTTGGCAAAGAAAAGTTCTCTTCAGGCCCCGTAACCAATTTCTTATGTCTTGTGTATTTTTTGTTGTTAAATACAATTGTGGTTTGCATATAACTTTTTAGGTTTATTAAAAGAAAGAGTGTGACAACATGAATTTTATAGCTCAGTATGAAAAACAAATCACAATGCATCTGAACACTGAAGTCTGTCTTGTCTTTGACTACAGCAATTCACTTAAGGTTTTTCCCTAACAGAACTATGCTTTATAATGAGTTCTGTTTTTCCCTAACAGAACTATGCTTTATAATGAAAAGCTGCTCTGTTCTTAAAAAAAAAAAAAAGGCAGAAAACCAGAAAATGAGCAAGGAGTGAATTTTTGAAATCTAATTTTTTAGATTGATTAGATTTTAGATAGAACAAAGAATTAGTTTTTGAAGTCATAGTGGTTTTAATATACATAGTACTCACAGTTTGCCAACTTCAGCCTGTTTTCATACACATACACACACTCGTATGTACACAAATATAACCAGAACATGTCCCCTCCCCTTTCCTTACATATTGAATTCAATTCCTAGATTCTGTTAACCTCTCCCAGCATTTCATTGTTTGTGGGTGAAGCAACTGGGAGCTTGTGCCTTTTGAGAGGGCAAGTACTGCTCAGAAACATGAAACCTTCAACTATTCTGAGCTGGCAGGAATGGTTAAGTGCTTAGGAGAAACTGAGGAGGGGACCTGTGGAGCAAGCGTGGTAGAGTCACGTCTTAAGTTCTGCAAATTGATGGTCCTTGACAAGATGGGATTCTTCCTGCTCCCATCCCAGTTCTGAGCTGCCAGAAGAGGTGAGGCTGACATGGGCTGAGCCTTGGACTGAGCCCAGCGGAGACGAATAAAGGCATTTGTGGGTGCCTCCTGTGCATGACAGTCCCCAGAACAATTGTAAGTCATGTTGCCTTATATGCTGATTATGATCTATGCATCCTTTCACCTCCACTTACGTGGGGACCCCAGAGTTGACAGCACAAAGGAAACAACTGAAAGCAGTGGCATTAAAAATAGCAAAATGAAAAAGTATTCCTAAATGATCACTGGCACAGTCTTACCTTACACAGATCTCTATAAGGGGGGTGGGAATCCTAGACATTACAAGAGGGAGAAAGATGATGATGACAGTGTTGTTCTCAAATCAGCATTTATGAGAGAGGAAAGGGATGGGAGTGGAAGCTGAAATAAAATAAGACGACTGCCCGGCTGGTGCAAGGCCAGCCTCTTACCGTAGTGTGGGATGATGGCCCAGGCCATGGCAGAGGCATAGATGCCACCGATCATCCAGAACATGCAGAGCCAGCTCAGGTGCTCACCCCGCTTCTCTCGGGCCAGCACTTCAGCAAAGTAGGAGAACACGGTGGGAATGGCTCCTCCAATCCTGCCAAGAGGTACAGAGGATACGTGAAATCAGGGCCTGTACAGCCAATGTGAAGTACAAAGGGCAGAGCCAAAGCAAGCTCTAACAACACATGCGCTCTCTCTATCTCAGCATATCAAGGAAGGTATATTTTCTACCATTTAGTAACTTTAATCTTGAACCTGCAATTAAGCTATGTTACCAAAAGGTGGCAGTGGTGCCCCACTCCTGTGCTTTATAGAACTTAGCTTAAGTTCTCCATGGACTTTCTGTTCCTTGTTGAATGCTCAACATGATATTTATCAAAAAAAAGCCCACAATATTTGGTATAATCTAGGGAATATTTTAATTAACACATTAGAAAAAGAGATACTATGATTATGTCCTGTCCATCACCTGGAGACTTTGGAAACAGCTTCAAACACCTCGAGAGGGCTGTCTGCAACCTATACTTACTACCCCACAGCATTGGTCCTGGAGCCCAATCTGGCTGATGTGTCGGCAAACACAGGACCAACAGGGTTGTTTCCTAGGCTGGCTCTGGTCCCAATTCAGCAGATATTGCTGAACGAGTACGAGCTCCTGGTTTAGATACCAATAGTACAATGCTTCCTTCCAGTCCGGGTGATTATAAGAGATGCTGACTGATCTCTGGTTAGAGGATATGAACAGTGACCTCTATCCAGGTTAAGGGTTCTCAAATGAGGGTCTATGGAATAAACATTTTGTTCATTCTGGGGAGATGAGCCATATAGATCTCATCAGAATTTCAAACTGACCTTAATCCCCAAATTGTAAGAGCTATTGCCTAAGAAAGTAAGGTAGTATGGGAAAAAATTACTATCATTCCAAACAATATGTGAATTCTTAAACATTTTTTTAATAAAATGTGCAACAATATAAGCAAGTTGTAAAGTCAACATCTAGTGATACAGTTTTTAAAATATGTATTGATTCCTTTATGTTCAGTATTCTGTAAGGAAAACTGCTATTGACATTTCATGTAAATTTGATGTCAAGGTGTAACACATGTATTTATTCATTTAGCAATAACTGATTTCCTTAGAGCCTTTGATATGATAAAGAAGTACTGGCAGTGACCTTAGCAAATGCGATTAAGAGAAAGGCCATCTCTGCAGCAAACTAGATGTACCAAATGAACCGCAGCGTTCATAATGTCACTCTGCATCAACTAGTAGGTCAAAGTATGGCATCATTTCATAAGTCTGCCCCTGCTTATAGTAATGTGGTAGTTATCTACTGCTGGATATGGGCAGACCACCTAGAACAGTGTTTTTCAATCTGTAGACTACGGAATTAATTTAGTAAATGTAAACAGCATTTTAAAAATTGAAATAGAGATGAAATATTTGAGTGACACTCAAGTAATAAGGACAAGCATCATTTCATTAAATTTTGTGTCCATAATAAATATATTTATAGCATATAATGTGTATTTGTATATATATGTGAGTATACATATATATTTAATATATAACTATATATACTTATATATATAAATGTATAATGAGTCACAATGTGTTTCTTAGTGAGAATGGCTGTTCAAAGCGTTTATTTTTTTCTAAATAAAGCAGTTATTTTAAAATTTATTTTTAAAAATAAATTTATTTATTTTTGGCTGCATTGAGTCTTTGTTGCTGTGAGCGGGCTTTCTCTGGTTGCGGCGAGCAGGGGCTACTCTTCGTTGCAGTGAGTGGGCTTCTCATTGCGGTGGCTTCTCTTGTTGTGGAGCACGGGCTCTAGGCACGCTGGCTTCAGTAGATGTAGCGCTCAGCCTCAGTAGTTGTGGCTCGCGGGGTCTAGAGCACAGGCTCAGTAGTTGTGGCGCGCGGGCTCATTTGCTCCACAGCATGTGGGATCTTCCCGGACCAGGGATTGAACCCGTGTCCCTTGCATTGGCAGGTGGATCCTTAACCACTGTGCCACCAGGGAAGTCCTCAGAGAGTTTAAAAATCATCACCTTAAAGCATCTGTATCTGTTCCTCTGGGCTATGAATGTGACAGTTCTACCTAAAATCCCTGTATGATTCCGCATGACTTCAGATGCAGCACATGGCAACTTAGTGCCATCACACCAGGGGTAGCCAGCCAGGACCAAGTCCATCAACCAGACCCCCAAACAAGAAACAGATGCTGTGATGAACAGTCACAGCTGGCTATAAACCACACCATATAGACTCACACAGTTCTCTACCCAGCTTCTTGAGGACCTCACACCATGCTCGGACAGCTAGCTGAATTTAAAAATTCAACGAAGTTTTGAACAGATTTGAAATGGTTCCATCACAGCACACAATTTTAATGGGAAATAAAATGTGTCATAAATCATTTAATGCTACTCCTTTTGTCATTGGATGTGAAGAATCTGTTTCTCTGCATCATAAAGTCCCAGGTTCCTAATCTGTGCCTTCACTTCTCAGTGCACAGAAAGAGTCCCAGTTTTTACTGATTTTTCACATCCTAATTAATGTTTCATCAGGATTCTGGACATTCTGTATGTAAGAGCTATAACTTACACTTCATAAAGGCACAACTGTGTGTCAGGATATGCCAAGCCGCTCTGAACCAAGATGAATGTACAAGAGGGCGGCTAAAAAGGCAAGTGGGAGACTTGCCTGTTAGTTTTAAACAAATCACTGTTGCATAAAAGAACGCCAACTTTAGGGCTTTTAAACAATCCTGCCGGTTTTGATTCAAGGTCTCTTTTTTAAGGTGTTTTTTTGTTTGTTTTGTTTTTTGGATGTTTTTGCGTGGATGTCTCAATGTCTGTAAAGCAGACCACAAGGAACTCTAAAATCAAGAGCTAAATGAGTCTGAAGAACGAGGGAGGGAGTCTGCTTAATTCCCTTGCAAAGTCCTTCAGACCCAGGGACCTAAAAATCAATCCAAGCATTCACATTTCTCACTGTGGGCTGACCAATCTATTCTGGGGAAAACATTACTCCTCATCTTACTGTGACGTCCTTCAAGCAGAGAAAGAACATTACAGCATGCTGTAATATTAACTATTACTAGTATTTCATACCCCATCAGAGTGCTTACACGTTGTTTACACTAGACGGGAGGCTCTTAGAAGTTGAGGACTGTATCGCGTTCATCTTTGAATCCCTTACCTGGCCCACTGAGCATGCACTAAGTGCTTACTCAGGAGAACTGAATTTCCCAAAGACTCTCTGGTGATGTAGGGGAGACGTAATCTGCTCTGACGACCTAAACATCTCCAGTGAGTGGAAACATACATCTTATGTCCTGGGCCAATATGACCTGAGAAGTTGCGGGTGCTGGAATGGCAGTTCTGATGGCAGCAGAGCCCCCAAAGAGTTCTTGAATTCTATGTCTTAGTTCTGTGTCTTAGCTGCCACCCTTCACCACCAAATCTTATATAATCGAAGTTTCCCTCTACTATTCTACCTCAATATTTTGTGTGAGGGGCTATCACATTTCCTTATTTGTTTTATTGTACTAAGATACAATTTCTGAGAATATTTGAAGAGATAAAAATATTAAAATGGCAGTTTTCAAATTCCCACATATCAGTGGTTGTTAAATAGTGCTGATTTGCTCCCCTCTCCTAGCAGACATTTGACAATGTCTGGAGATATTTTTAGTTGTTACAACTCAGAAGTTGCCACTGGCATATAGTGGGTAGAGGCCACACATGCTGCTAAAGATCCTTCAGTATACAAGGCAGTCCCTCACAACAAAGAATTATCCAGCCCCAGATATTAATGGTGCTGAGGTTGAGAAACGCTTGCAATGGGGATATAATATGGAAAATATGATATTTTATATTAAAAAGCCAGAATATAAGGCATAAAATACTTATCTTTTACATTGCTTGATGGGTAACACATGTCTAAATTCAGTTAACATGGAGCGCTTTTTTGTTGTTCCTTATATAATGATCAGTTAGCTGCTGTTGAAATTTGCTCAAGTTCATTTCTGATGGAATATTTCCATAAATGAAGCAATCAGATCAGGGTGGTTTATAAAGAATTTTTCTCACAATTGGATATTAAGTCTATTTTATTAGCTGTCATAAAGGGTCAAATCTTAATTATCCATGGTAATAGGAGGCACAAAGGGAATAATAATTGAAATGCACACTCTATTATAGGTGGAAGGTTAGTCAGATTCAAAATAATTGAATTGACACGAATGAAACAGAATGTTGATATTTGGAATTTGAGCTGGAGTTATTCCCTAAGTGCTATTAACTTTAGGTTTCTACAACTTTAATTACAGAAATATAAAGAGAGTAAAAAATCTGCGTAGAACACATCCCTAGAATAAACTGGGACCACACCCTCACCCCACTGCATGCATGTGTGCATGCATGTGCAGGAACACACAATATATCCCTCAAAAGGTCTGCAATACTCCATAGTAGGCATCAAGTGAATTTATTTATTTTCCTATTTATTTTCCTCAATAATTTAAGACACATCCACAAGTGAGATACTGTATACGGCAAAGGGTGTACCAGCTTTACAGACAAAATTTCTCCTCTGCTGGGAACACGAGACACTGAAGTTGAATGGGTTTAGCACAGCAGGATGAAGGAGAAGGCCAAGCATTACGGTCTCCACAAACCTCCTTGAAAATCTGGGAAGCCTGACTGTCCTAGGCCTGCAAGTGTCACAGCCACCCCTGGCATCACTCCAGCCCTGATGACAATTCAGGGGCGGACAATGTTTGTCCCTGTACCTTGTGATACTGATGTGTGCTGGCTACTGAGGCGAAGAGGGGGAGGGGGTTAGGTTTCTGCAGTGAAAGAAGGAGGTTGTGGACATAAAGGCTAATTGTACTTAAAATGGCTCGAAATATGACGTTCAGGGGAGAGATGATAGAATGATGACTTCTTGTCCTGAGGAGGAATTCTACCGAGTAATTCTGTTCTGCTTTAGTTCTTCAGCTGAGCATGTAACGAAGAGTAACTTCGTTCTAACTTATTTCACCATGTGACTGTCAACCAGTCTTGTACCTCAGTCTTCCCCTTCCACTGGGAAATGGGGTATTATATGAGAACACAATTAAGGAGGAAGTTGAATAACCATTGTAAAGTCATGTGTTCCATACAGATAGTAAGAGCTGACTCCGGCAGCTTTATTACGATTTTATTGTTACGGGTTTATAAAAAGACTAGTGAATGGTGTAGTCTATGCCGGGAATCACAATGACAAATAAGTTGCATGAAAAATATCCTTTTAATCCTTACTCAGAATCAACAAAAAAGGAAGGAAGACCCTGAACTGCCAGGCAAGTTGGACAGCAATTCAGAACCAATTCATGATGTCTTCTTTTTTTCTTGTTTTTTGGCTGCGCCGTGCAGCATGCAGGATCTTAGGTCCACGACCAGGGATCAAACCCGTGCCCCCTGCAGTGGAAGCGTGGAGGCTTAACCACTGGGCCACCAGGGAAGTCCCCATTATGTTTTCAATTGGACCCAGAAGTAAAAACAGCCTCAAAGATGAACTTTTCAGTGACTTCCTTTTCACGGAAGTAAATAGACTATCACAGAGGAGGTTGTACAGAGGCTTAGATCAAAGAACACAGATCTAACATCCCTGAATGGGCTGGGTCAGCACACAAAATGAGACTGCTGTATTGACAAGAAGGCATATGTTTATTATGAGTAATCAAGAGAGAAGCAGGAGGCACTTCCCTGGTGGTGTACTGGTTAAGAATCCACCTGCCAGTGCAGGGGACACGGGTTCGAGCCCTGGCCAGGGAAGATCCCACATGCTGCGGAGCAACTAAGCCCGTGTGCCACGACTACTGAGCCTGGGCTCTAGAGCTTGTGAGCCACAACTACTGAAGCCCGCGTTCTAGGGCCTGTGCTCCACAACAAAGAGAAGCCATCGCAATGAAAAGCCCGCGCATCGCAATGAAGAGTAGCTCCCACTTCCGGCAACTAGAGAAAGCCTGCCTGCAGCAATGAAGACCCAACACAGCCAAAAAAAAAAAAAAAGAAGATAGAAACAGGAGAACATTTCCTGGTAATGGAACCAATCATCAAATAAGGAATGGGAATCCCCTATGCCTAGTCATAAAGGATGGGTGCTAAAGGATGGGTGGTTAGGGTAGCTTTATTCCTCCCATCTCCAAAGCCACAGTTTAAACCTGACTATTTTAAGAATATTGATATGTAAACATGTAAAAGTTGTGTTTCTAAAAAAACATAATTTCAACTCCCCTAGCCCTTGTTTGCAATCAGGGTGGTGACCTAAGCTTCCCAAACGTATACAAGTCTGCATATCCACAGCAACAGACCTGGTGCCACTGGGAGAGAAGGTGTATTCAGAGATCAGTATCCTAATGCTGTCTTGAAAAAAAATTAACCTCCCTACTGAGAGAGCTGGAAGCATGCGTTCCCATAGCACCTAAATGGCGTCATGAATAAAGATGGTGACAATCATAATGATCTGTGAGAAATGATGTCAAAAAACATGCAGGCTTTTCCAGCCACTTGCGGTATATATCTAGTCATTCATTCCTCCTCTCACCCTCCCACCCACCTGTCATTTACCCATCCATCCATCATCCCCCTATCCCAAATTCTGGGCCAAGCACATCACCTGTTGCTGGAGGTACAGGCATGAAGAACACACATTCCCACCCTCAAGGAGCTCCCAGAGTCAATTCTAAAAAGTGCATGAGGCTAATTTTCACAATTATAAATTATGAGTCTGGGAGATCTTTTCCTCTGTTACTTCTTTCTCTCTTGGGATCAACAGTTCTTTTGCCAAAGGGTATAATGGGAAATAAAGTGTGTCCAAAAGGTCAACCGTTGTTGGAAATTCTCGTAAAAGGCATTGCCCAAGACAGTGCCTTTCAATAGAAATACCATGTGAGGCACAATATAAAATTTTTAATTTTCTAGAAAAGAAATTAAAGCAAAAAATCAGGTATAGTTACTTTTAATATATATTCATTTAACCCAATGTATCCAACTATTATCATTTTAACATGTAATCAATATAAAAATTATTAATGAGATATTTTACATTCTTTATGTATTTTTTAAAAAAATTTTTATTGGAGTATAGTTGCTTTACAATATTGTGTTAGTTTCTACTGTACAGCAAAGTGAATCAGCAGTACGTACACATATATCCCCTCCATTTTGGATTTCCTTCCCATTTAGGTCACCACAGAGCATTGAGTAGAGTTCCCTGTGCTATACAGTAGGTTCTCATTAGCTATCTATTTTATACATAGTATCAATAGTATATATATGTCAATCCCAATCTCCCAGTTCATTATTTTGTATGTATTAAGTCTCTGAAATCCAGTGCTATGTATTTTGTACTTACAGCACATCTAAATTTGGTCACATTTCAAGTGCTCGGTGGCTACGTATGGCCTGTTTGCCAACACAGGCCTACTGTGACCCACTGTTTACAATTTGGGTTTGTGATTATTTTTGGATTAAAGATAATTTAGTTTGTTGCCTCATCTTCCATATTGAAAAAGGTCTTTCCATTCCGATTCTTTGGGTCAGAAACCTTCTTGAACTGATCTGCTCAAAATGTTTATTTAGTGTCTATTAAGTATCAGACATTGTGTGTTAGGAAATCACAGTCATTTCTCATTGAATCTGAGACAGCACAGCCTGGTGGTTATGAGCGTGGAGCTAAACTGCCTGGGTATGATATGACTATACCACTTACTGTGTGACCTTGGACAGTTACTTAACCTCTCTGTGCCTCAACGTCCTCATCTATAAAATGGATGGAATAAATAGTATCTTCCTCATAGGGTCACCATGAGGTTTAAATGAGTCAATATTTACAAAGTGTGTAACACAGCATCTCATAGGGCAAGTACTATACAGGTGTTTGATAAAACACATTTTAAAAGTTGAAAATTTTTAAATGGGTCTGCATTTTTCCCATATGATGAGGAAGTAAAACCTTACAGTTTAGAATTAGACTAAAACCCAGAAGACCTGGGGGTTTACTGAACATGTGAAAGTCATTCTAATTTTAAAAAGGCAGCATATTTTTGCATACCTAATTATTAAAAAAATGTTGTGGAAATAAATGAGCTTCTACATATAAAACACTTTGAAGAATTCCAGTTAGTGGTGATCATCTCTACAAAGTCAAGGTATTCTGGTTATTATAATTTTATAATAATGGATGGGTATTGGTTAATGGATGGATATTGCAAGCAGCTATGAACTATGCATTTATGAGGTTCCATTTGCAGACGGAGAAATGACTGTTCATTCTCCTACCATACACAGACACTGACATTTCATTTTAATTTCTGTTGCTGGTGTATTTTTCTCCTGACCTTTATGCTTAGCAGTGCCAGGCCTTCAGTGAGACGCTCCTAACTCTGACATTGCCTGGCATCTGAAGCATTATCATTCCCATAACTAACAGTGACTGGAAGCAAATAATTTAATTCTGGGCAAATGAAAATGAATCAATGGTGTCAACTCCATTTCCCATCTTTCTAATTTTCTGTAACAAAAGAGGAGAGGGAAATGTCTGTTCCCTGGTGTGAGATTCACTTAGGAAAGTGAGAGACAGATAAATAATTGGTGATGCCCTACTCCTCGTTCCCACAAAACACTGCTGTCCCCGGCAGGAAAATCATTCTTTGTGCTGAATAAATATTTAAAGTCACACAGAATATGGCAGCTGGACATATTTATGTTTCTAAGAAAATATACTCATGACTTAGTGTGGTGAATTAAGACGAAAGCACATCTATCACAAACCCAGGTAGACCTCAGGCTAAAACAAGAGCTCCTTCCAGGCTCCTTTATATGCAGAACAGGAATATAACACAGCAACAAAATAACATAGAGCAAGGGGAAGCCTGTGGCATTTGCAGAAAATCAACACAATGGCGTTTTAACTTTGGATTCAGAATGCACAGTTACTTGTTTACAGAGTGGCTAGTTCAAAGGACTTCTTCGCAACTGAAGTCCTGGCTGTGTCATTCCTGGTTCCATCACTGAACCTTAATCTATAAAATGAAGGGTTTGGACTGGGACCCAGAAATTCTCTTCCTCCTCTGAAATGCCCAGTGTGTGGAACTGGTGGACAGGCGCTATACCAACGTGGAGATTCTGTCAGTTGCTTTGTCTATTACAAGTATGCATTCTGGAACTGGGAAATAACCATCCTGGGGTCCCTACTGGACCCACTGTGTGACGGACCTGAGCTCAAACTCCATTGATAACCTGACCTCCGTAGGTCCCTACCCTGACTAGTGGACCACAGTGACATTTTGAGTTTCCTGGAATTAATGTCAGTTCAGAGCCAGTGCCTAGTAAGCCCTGAAAAGTCTGAGGTTTTCCTTTTTCCTCATGCAGTTACCCTGGTAAAAGGCTATAGGTCCTTTTGGGGAAGGCTGGGAGAAAGATGAGCAGTATAAACTTTCAGCAATGTACCAGGGTCCGTCCACCAGGAGACCCCATCTCCCCTTCATTCAAGGGGTTCTGGGTCTGTAAATGGGCTCAAGTCTGGGAATTGACTGAGGGGCCATGCCTTTCTGTTTTCATGATGCAAATTAAACTTTTGGTCACTTGATCTAGAACTCTTCCCCTTATATAGATCAAGTAAGACTTTAGTAAATTTCCTATCTATTTCATTTCTAGGAACACCATGGCTGAAGGTCTGTGCCCTCAGACTATTCCACTGCTGTCCTGACTGGTGTCCTTTACAGTAACCTCACCCACCTTGCCTTGAGCAATTAAGCAGTAAAGAGCAGACAGACCTATCTTGTCAATCTCTGCCCTCTTGGAATTCACATGCTGGTGGAGGAAAGAAATAAACACACAAGCAAATATTTGGGGGCATCAATCAGTGCTACCAAGAAGACATACCAAGGGACTGTGGTGAGAGTCACTGGGAGGGGTGGTCTCAGGATGGCCTGTCTGAGGTCGTGAGCGCTGAGGGCTCAGGGAGAAGATCCTATGAAGCAGAAAGGATGGCAAGATTGACACTCCTGGGAAACGTGTGGAGCGGTGCAGGGTCTGAGCACCAGAGGCTCACCACAGAGCCTCTGCATATGGAATGAGCCTCTGCAAATGCAAAGCAAAATGGCTCTGGAGCCCTTGAGTCAGGTATGGTAGGGCAGATGCTGTTGCTGGAGAGCTTCCTGATTGACACACGCCCCTCCCAAAGTCACGGTCAATGGGTTTGCCATAAGTACTTTTCCTCTACTGTCTTCTGAGAACTGTCAAGATGTGTTCGCCCATATTTGCCTTCGTCTCAGCAGACAAGGATGGGATTGTCTGTGCCTTAACTCAGTTGCCAAGTTAAACGATGCAGCCCTCTCCTTTATTGAAGTCATTGAAGCACTCAAGTCACATGTGAATAATTATAAGGTGCCACATGTCCTTTAAGCATTCTAATCTTATCTAGAAGTATTAAGGGTTATTTTACTGGCTTTCTTGATACCTTTCAGGAACTCGTGGATTGTTAAAGAATTATCCTGTTCTTTTCCCAGATAATCTGAAGATCATTTTCCATACAATAGTCATGCTGTGATACTATGATTTATAAGAAATACCTATTTGGTCTTTGTTCCATTCCAGGCACAGAGCTGATTTTTTTTTTAAACATCTTTATTGGAGTATAATTGCTTTACAATAGTGTGTTAGTTTCTGCTGTATAACAAAGTGAATCAGCTATACGTCTACCTATATCCCAATATCCCCTCCCTCTTGCGTCTCCCTCCCACCCTCCCCATCCCACCCCTGTAGGTGGTCACAAAGCACCGAGCTGATCTCCCTGTGCTATGCGGCTGATTCCCACTAGCTATCGATTTTACATTTGCTAGTGTATGTATGTCAAGATCCCTTATTCAAGGTCTCCAGGATCAAAGTCTTAATTCTTTGGCTTGAGTTTTAATTAAGAATGTTTAAATAAAAAGGGACTGTGTCAAACTTCAGCTGCTTATGTACTCAGTGCATAAGTAATGGGTGTAAAAAGGGTTTAAACAGTACATGCCTTTAAAAACAAGAAGAACCTTCAAGTGGAAAATGGTTTTTCATTCACAATTTTGCCATTGTTTTCTCCTTCTTCTGTGAGTCTCCCACGCCCCTTGCTGCTGCCTCTCTTAGGGCACTGATGAGTTCTTAGCAGGTGGAGAATGGGAGGGCTCTCTGTGTCTTCCCTCTACAACCAGATGGGAAGCATCTGGGGGCCAGGTCTCATCTATATCTGTGAAAGGTCCCCCGGTGGTTCCAGGGGTAGAGCAGGTGTGAAACTGTTTTTTTGAGTTGAATTGGAATGGGATTGGAGAAAATAGAGACTCAGCTGAGACTTCCCTGAGATTCACAGACAGGGTGTCCAGATGAACGCTAGCTGTTGAGAAAACCCCTCTGTCATCAGGGTAGCACTCCACATGTTACAAGTAGGTAACAAGACCCAGAAACTCAGCCAAGGAAGAGAGATCACTTTCTTCATTTCCCTTAACAACTGCATTTCTCAGGCCTCCTCAGCTGCTGGATCCCACAAGGTTCTGGGTGTTTTGGTGAGTGAGCTCACATCGCTCCCCTCAGTCCCACCCCCAGCCTAGGGAATCTCCATCTATTCTGGAAAGCAGGGATGCTCCATTTTAGTCGCCTGTTTTCTCCCAAGTCTTTGCCCATGATTAGTCTTTTCTGTTTCCTTCTTGGGCGAGACTTGAAATTGCAAAGTCAGAAAGAGGCCTCTTTTCCCCTCTCCCTCTGCTGTCACTCTGAGGCAAGGAGCACAGGACAGCTTAGCTGAATGAATGGGAGGAAGAACAAAGAAAGAGCAGGAATGCCAAACGGGGTGGGGGTGGGGGGATGTTTCTAGACATTATCCCGAATTTCCTTCCCTACCCTGTACTTTAACACATTATCTCACTTGATCCTCATACTCCAAGGTAGGATGTGAAGTACGATTATCTCTCTTTTCCAAAAGATGAAGCAGGTTGGAGAGCCGGAGGGACCTTCCCAAGGTCTCACAGTAAAGGGCAGGGATAGGGTGGACTTGGGTTTCTGGACTCCCAAGCCTGTGCCAACTTTGCAAAGGCACACAGTGCATTAGCCTCTGGTAGCACAATTTACAGAGCCTAGCTGAGTCAGCAATACACAGTCTGCGCTTTGCCAGGTAAATCATCGTATTTAGGGGTCTGTAGCCCTGAGCTGCTGGCTGAAGAATGATTTGTCTGCCACAGAGAAGAGGATGATGTCATGAATATACTCAAGCAGTCTCTGTCTCTGTACTGCCCTTGAACTGGCTTCTGGACTGTCCCTTAGTTTGGAGTATTTTGCAGCCACCAGAATGTTCCTTTTCTCTGCAGTCAACTGGGTTGACCATGTCATCATCCAGATTGGCAATTAAAATTGCCATAGTAATTTGACCACAGTTGGGGACTTTTGAGTCTGTGGATATCATCGGCATTTCCTGGATAAGATTGTGAATGGGAAGGACTGGAAAGTTCAGAACTTAGGCTATTAGTCTTCTCCTGACAGGCTAGTGGTAGTATGTAAGTAAAAGAAAGCGAAAGGAAGCTTTTCTGGTAGCAAGAATGTCTTATGCTATGGACCCTGAGAAGGGTTGAAAACAAATAGCCCCAAATAACACCTGTTCTTCCTCAGGTATCTCAATTCAATCAGCATTAGATGTGGGGCAGCTCCTTGAATCCATGATCCAAATACCTCCCCAAGGATGACGTATGTAGCCAGTCTCACACAGAGCCCTGCGCGTCAAAGGTCCCCTCTGTTAAGGAAAAGCCCTCTTTCCCCATCAATACAAAGCAAATTATTGATTCTGATCATCTTTCTCCAAGGAAAAAATATTATCACTCTTTCCCAAACTTTCCAACTCTCTTGGTTTACTGGAGTGTCCTCACTCTAAGGAAATCGCCTGAAATTTGTGCAATTAGTCACGCGTTTGCAAAGTGCGCACTGTGTGTAGAATGTAGCACAGGAGAGGCTATAAGAAGACAAAAAAAGAACATCAGAAAAATCTGTGGATAATCCTCCAATCTCAATATGTGCACAAATCTTGAAGCAGAAAATGATATAAAAAAGTAACCATGTTTTGAATGAAGTAAAAAAGTGACCCATTGGTCTGCACGGGGAAATCTCTGTACCCTTGAAATAACCCACTTATACAGTCTTTCCCTTTGATGCCTTATATTCCTACTAATCTTAGCTCTGATTTAAAGTACTACTATATGTAATTAGGAGAGATAGGTTGCAGTTTCTGAGCTTCTCTTTGGGCAAAACTGTGCTTTGCTGTGTGGGTACCGCCATCATCAACCACCATAACTGATCTGCTTCTCAAATTCATAACCCAGCACTGCCTCCTGCCCTTTCTTCATGCACTTTTATTTCACTTTATATTATTCCTACAGATTCATCTTATGCTAGACCCCTCAGAAAGAAAGTCTCTAATGAAAACAAAGTACTCAGGCGTGAATCAGAAATTTTATATTTTCACTATTATTTTCTTATCAAAGCAGAGTTTCTTGGATCTCCTAATTGAGCTACCGCGTTTTCCTAAGCTGTGGATTCACTTAGTCTAGTAATAAGTGCTTCGAGTTCTTTAACAAAAATAACTACATAATTAACTATACTATACCATTGCACTTGGCAATAGGACAACTCCTGTTAATTCAACAAAAGTCAGGAATTTACGAAAAGAACCTATTGCATCTCAAGAAGCAGGCTTCCTACCTAGTTAAATATGCTGTTAACATAGATCAAGAAAACAACATTTACTTGAGACACGCTCATGCTGGATTTAAGAGCAGACTTGAATGGTTTGAAACTTTAACTTGTTCATAACATATAGGACCAGAGTTATTTCTTGCTTAAATTAAATTTTCAGAAGAAAAAAACATACATTTATGAATGCTCACTGCCATAGAAACAGCATTCCTTTGAAAACAATACCCATTTCCTAGACATAAAACACTAAAAGAATCAGCCATGGGAACAAAGATGTGTGTTCCCTTCTCTTCTGGATTTAAAGGTTGATAATTATATTTCTAAGAACCAGCATTATGGGCTCCTAAGGCTGACACAAAGAGGGGAAAGGAGATGCATTAAGGGATAATTTCTTGGTAATGAGGACCTCTAGAAAGCATGCACATTATGTTTTTATGTAGAATAAACACATTACTGTAAAATATGAAGAAGAAAAACCTTACCCGAATCCAGAAAGTAAGCGACAGAAGAGAAAGAAGCCATAACCTTGGACAAATGAAGAAAGGAAGGCAAAGAATCCGTTGATAGACATGCAAATCAGAAGAGACTGCTTCCTTCCCACTTTGTCTGCCAGTCCTCCCCAGAAGAATGCCCCCACCATCATCCCGAGGTACACTATGCTACCTGCAACACACAGAAAACAAAGAAACACATCAGAGACTGGGAGTAAGCGACACATGTAACAGCAAGTGAACACAGGACAAGATACATTCCAGAATTTTATGTGGGAAAAAAATTCCTTTAATAACAGACCCTTCAGGACACACGGATCAGCTTTCAAGTTGGAAAGCAAGCTCTGTGGGCTACCTTTGGCTGCCACGGCCAGTGGCAGGGGCAAAAGACGAAACAGTCACATTCTCACCAGCCTTGTGGGGATGGGTACCCAGTGGGCAAGCGTAAGGAGGAGTCTCCGCACACACAGTCCTGCAGTTTGACTCATGGCTGCGTCACCTTCGGTCCGAATGCCCAGCTTAGCGCCGCAACAAGGCCAAGATTGGAGACTGAGTCAAGGGCTCCCGGGTCAAAGCGGATCCCCCTCAGTGTCCCTCTTGGCATCACTGAGTATACAGGTGAATTTTCTAATTCACTTGCTTCTTCTAAAAAAAAGCAAGCCCTCATAAGCTCTGTCCAGAATCTTCTGCAGGATGAGATAATATTAGGTATGGCAAATGTTACTTCCGGGAGGTTTCTAAAAGGGTGTGCGATGTCTAGGGGAAATGGTATAACTAATAAATGAAAGTTTGGCTTTAAAAAAGCTGCCATAGGGCTTCCCTGGTGGCGCAGTGGTTGAGAGTCCGCCTGCCGATGCAGGGGACGCGGGTGCGTGCCCCGGTCCGGGAAGAACCCACATGCCGCGGAGCGGCTGCGCCCGTGAGCCACGGCCTCTGAGCCTGCGCGTCCGGAGCCTGTGCTCCGCAGCGGGAGAGGCCACGACAGTGAGAGGCCCGCGTACCGCAAAAAAAAAAATAAAAATAAAAAAGCTGCCATATTTTATCCATTTCCACTTTTTCCTTTGCTTCACCAAAGCACCATTTGACTAGTCCCTTCTCAAAGGCATGTTCGAGATGCTCAGCAGCACCTGAATCACAAGCTAAAAAACAGTGCTTTAAGGATCGCTTTCGATTAGTTAGGGAAATATTCCACTTAAACATTCACCAGAAATCGTTTGCTTAACAGAGTTAATGAATTAATACGAGACCCGGAAGGAGAACATGTGGCAACGTCTGCAGATGCTGCTCTGCAGATAGCCCAGTATAGACAGCTACAGTGAACGGCGAATGTTGGAGCAATTCCACAATAAGACGAAACAGAAGCTGTTTTTTATTTAGACGGGGGTACTGCCAAGAGGTGGGTGGTCATCCTTTGCCTGGCTGGGCGTGGCGTATTTTGCTCTGTACTAAGGGACTGACGACCACACACAGACCATCCTTCTCAATAAAGAGATTACTCACATCATGAGGCCCGATGCATGTCCGGAAGACAATTTAAAGAATGTATCAGCACAAGGCAAAGGAATCCCCAAAGCAGACAGATTCACCCAAGGAAATGCATATGCAGCATCGCTCTTATTTATAGCCTAAGAGGCTTGAGTTTGCCACTCACGCCTCTCAGAGGAATAATCAGTAGCTAAGCTGCTTTAGGATAATGTCTGTCTTTAAAAATGCCGACAAATCCGAAAGTGAGCTCCATCCCTCAGGAGTGGCCTGTGGCTCCTGTCGTCAAAAGACTTGGGAATCTTTCTTGTAGCTCCAGCCCCGGGAAAAAAAAATGGTCCCTAGCACTTGCGGAACCCTTGCCAGTTCTAAACGTTTGCATGAATTAACATCACGACCACCCCTTGAGGTTAATACTCCGGGAGCACGGTTCGTTGGTAGGGAAGCTGAGGTACACGGCAGTTAATGATCTGACCACAGAAAACTGAGTGGCAACTACATCCCAGTCCGACAGCAGCTCTTTGTACAATGTGCTTATCACTCCTTTAGCCATCCTGGCTGCCCTCCTGCGAAAACATCCCAGTTTGTGCAGGCTCCTATGTGGCAGTAACATCTAAAATTGAAAGCAGTGCCTCAAATGTCTCTGAGGTGCCTTCTCCCCGGGCACCACCCTCATAGAATTAAGAGTTAAGTCTGGGGTGGCAGAAAATGATAGACGGGAACTAGGGGGAAATGCTGCTTTGTCCTCCCTGAGCACGTGGCAGGGATGCGCTACTCATTCTCAGATATTCCAGATGGACACGTTCCCGACTCTTGGTCGGAGAGGTTAGAGAGTTGATGCTGCAAACAGCTGGGTGGTGCCAGAGCAAAAATGAAAATCCAACCGCTTGCTAGAAAGAAGAGGCTCCTGCGCTATGTTCCAAAGGAGGTACTGTAACTCCCTTGCTTTTCTGGTGCAGGAGGGATGATGTTCCTGCTGGGCAGGTCTCCATATCCTGTCATCGCCTTCTTCCGGGCAGTCACCTGCAGCCGTGTCATTGCTAAGCCAGGTCAGAGCTTTATGAAGTGATGATTCCAGCACTTTAAGGGCTCATAACTGGATGCCACCTTTCCCTCACCCAGCAGTAGCGTGAGGACACAGCCCCACCCCGGGAGCTTCTTAAACCTCAGAGGTAGTAAATGCTGAGAGAGCTGAGCTTGCCCTTGACTCCTGTGTTGGAGATGGCTTAGTGGCTTGACAAGGGGCAGAAAACCCTCATTTATTATTAGCACCTTGTACTTAAGCCACTTGAAAATAAAATTTAAAGATAATACTTATGAAGAGTTTTAATATATAAAAGAGTAAAATAAAAATGGCCCATCATTCAATTCCGCCATAGGTGTGTGTGTGTGTGTGTGTGTGTGTGTATATATATATATCCCAAATATGCCTACATAGCCAATAATTCAAGCCACATAGAAATGTATAAAATGAAAATAAAAGTCTTCTCCCCCACCTTGATCCTCTTCTCAAAGGTAACTATTGTCAAAATTTTTTCTAATTCTTCCAGAAAGCTTATACATATATAAAAATGGATACCTTACAGGAATTGCCTGTTAAATACAGTTTCTCTTTTCCTATGCAGTGTTTATCTTTTCCCTTCTTGTGTTTAGGATTTCTAAACTAAGCAAACCAGAAATAAATCTCCGTCACAATTTTAATTACTTCTTCAAAATACATTTCATATGTTTCAGAAAAGCATTCACCATCAGCGAATAGGGGAAAACCAAACAGTTATTTCTCCCATTGCTATTATTTCCATGCCTAAAATAAATACACCCAATCTCCCTAAGAAGAAAGTCTATTAAATTCAATTCTGAAGAATTTATTGAGCACCCGCTATGCATGACTTTCCCTGAAGTGCTAGAAATACAGGGATTTATAAGTCATGATCCCTGACCTCAGGGAAGGGAAAAGTTAGCAAACCTTCGTCTGATGCCTACTCTAAGCCAGGAGAGAAGCAAAACAGTTTCAAACCCATTATCTCACACAACACGTCCCACAGCCCCACTGCACAGGGCCAATACAGAGCGGGGCAGAACCTTCCATGGCCTCCTGGGGACACACGATCAGGACAGAACAGTGCCCTCAGGAACCTGGGCTCCAAGTCCCTGAACTCCCTTTCTGCTCCATCAAGATGGCTTAAGGAGCTCATAATTCAGGGAGAGAGACACAGGCCCATAAGAGAATGAGCCCAGCTGTGAAGCGTGTGCCCCAACAGAGGTGTAACTGGGAGCAGAGGGCTGGGAGTTGGCTACTAATTCTGACTGTGGCCTCTGAAGAGGCTTTGCTGAGATGGGAACATCTGAGAGAATTCTGAAGGGTAAGAAACATGTCAAGGTAGTGTTAAATTCCTCCACAACTGACAGGTTTAGAAAAAAAATAGTATCAAGCTGTATCTCACTTCAACTCTGGCTAAAAATACCTTTCAGATCCAAACATAATAACCTTTTGTGCCTACATGGGATTACTATTGGTAATTCGACTCTTCCATTGGGCATGCTATGGACAGAACTAAGCCTACCCAATAGTTTATTTGAGACAAACAGCTGAATTAGAAAATTCATTTCTTCATCAGGTAATCTGATTAAAACCAAACCTTTGAATGTTGGCAAAGTCATGATGTGAATAAAAGTGGAAACACTCTGAATCCCTGCCTCGTTTGTTTTCATGTTTCCATTTTGTCTTCACGATGTTGTGATAGGGAGTCCTTGACAACTAAGAGCAGGGATAAGCTCTTACCATGGACCAGCCTTCTCTGTTCTCTGTTCCTCATGATCTGCTGATGGTCAAAATTTAAAAGGATTTTAGTCCAAAGTCCCTTATTTTACAGGTGGGAAAATTGAGGTTGAGAGAAGCCAGTACTTGAAATCAGGTCTTCTAGATCCTCGTTTCTCAGAGTATGACCCCTGAACCAGCAGCACTTGTATCCTGGGGAGAACTTGCTAGAAATGCAGACTCTAAGGCTCCACTCCACCTACAGACTCAGAATCTGCATTTGAACAAGGTTCCCATGGGATCTGTGTGCAGATAGTTTGAATTTGAAAGCACTTTTTAGGCTGGAGTTCT
>NW_020175829.1:2904220-2908546 GCF_003031525.2 Neophocaena asiaeorientalis asiaeorientalis | reverse complement strand
TTTGTATTTGTGGGGGGGGACATGCAGGCTACAGAATATTTAATTCCAAAGACACAGAACAAGCAAGATCTCCCTACATGAGTTGGAGATCTCCTAAGGGCAAGCAGAAACTCTGTGCTTCTCCTAGGACCTGCTTTCCTTACACCAGCTAGAGGCAGACCTCCAGTGCAGACAGAGGCCAGGCTGTGATTCTTAGATTCTTTCATGAATCTAATGAAGACTTTGATTCAGCTGGGCTGTCAGGAAGTTGAGCTTGGCCTGAGAAATAAATGTGACCTGAAACTCACTCTCCTCCTACCACAGCTGGGGCTCAGGACACCCTTGGCCAGCCAGCCTCTCGGTCCAGGTTTCTCAGAAGACAGAAAGAGGCCTCGAGCATCACTTCCCCATTAAGGGATTTTCTAACATGGGAGCTGATTCCATTTTATTTAATCGTACCCTTATTTCCCCTGACAAATATCACATTTCCATTTCTGTCTCCTTGCTAAGCTGCTTTTGATTCTTTCTGACAATCCCTAAGGGGGCACACATCATTTCCCCGTAGAATTTTAAACCACATTTAAACTAAACAGAACAATTTTAAGAAATAGAAGAGTGTTTTTTCTCATAATAATTTTAGCCAATAGTTTTTTAAAAAATTGTTTTAAGCACTTCAGTTATCCGTGGCTAATGCATTATCCTATAATTCATCCCATTTATTTACAGATTGATTTTCAATAAAAAACAATTCCGTGATAGTGTTCTGAATTCAATGATAAATAATCTCCATGCGGCAATGCTCACACTCGCCTTTTATAAGGGGATTTTCTTAGGTTAAAATAAAATTTTAAGTCAAAAATAAATCTTTAAGAATAACAATGACACTTCTGGAGATGGCTGTTGAAAAGAATAATATAATATCATCTATCATATTCAGGATTGAGAAAAAATGCTTTATTTCCTAAATTTCCTTTATTTCCTAAATCATGCTCATTATTTTTTAGATATTACACAAGAGGCAGGTGCATTTATTGTCCCAAAGATAGGGTTTTCTACCATCAGCTTGTGTTATACCCATAGTAGAAACCTACTTAGCCAATTCTTACTTAACCAACTCAGTGGATTAACCAACCCTCCCACAAACACACTGAGAATTATTTACCATCTTCCCTCTGCTTCCAATAAGCGCTTTAGGCTTACTGGGCTTATATCCAACCTGCTTATGTGGGTTCTGCTCTTATTAGTTATTTATCCAATTAAACATCAGTCACATAAATAATGAGATATGAGTGGGAAAGGAATGGGAGCTACCCCTATGAAAACTAACGTAAGAAAGACTTGGGTGGGACTTCCCTCATGGTGCAGTGGTTAAGAATCTGCCTTCCAATGCAGGGGACGTGGGTTTGAACCCTGGTCCGGGAAGATCTCACATGCCATGGAGCAGCTAAGCCCATGCACCACAACTACTGAGCGTACAATCTAGAGCCCATGAGCCGCAACTACTGAGCCCATGTGCCACAACTACTGAAGGTCGCGTTCCTAGAGCCTGTGCTCTGCAACAAGAGAAGCCACCACAATGAGAAGCCTGTGCACCGCAATAAAGATTAGCCCCCCCTCGCCGCAACTAGAGAAAGCCCGCACTCAGCAACGAAGACCCAACACAGCCAAAAATAAATAAATAAAAATAAATAAGTTTATAAAAAGAAAAAGACAGGGAAGATGAGTTACAAAAGTAAATACTTAATACACTTATTAAATAAATGTCTTAAACATCTGTATATTAAATAAATAGTAAATAACATTTATTATATTAAATAAATTACATTAAATAAAATTTATTAAATAAATGTGAGTAACCCAACTCTAAAAGACCGAAAAAAATCATAAAGATCAAAGATTCTGTGCTTAGATAGTGGCATATTAAAGAAATTAAAACTGAAAATCAAAGCCACATGGTGGCTATGGAGATGCGGGAAAGACAATGGGGTACTACCTTCAGTTTTGAAGCTCCCTATTCAAAGGGCATCTTTGCTCCTGCACTAGAAGAGGGTCAAATGAATACAAGCCCGTATGTTAAAACACAGTGCTTAAGTCCCTACACTTACGTTGC
The DNA here is from genome assembly GCF_003031525.2 of Neophocaena asiaeorientalis asiaeorientalis. Taxonomy (NCBI): domain Eukaryota; kingdom Metazoa; phylum Chordata; class Mammalia; order Artiodactyla; family Phocoenidae; genus Neophocaena; species Neophocaena asiaeorientalis. Next base: position 2,906,457 of record NW_020175829.1, on the reverse strand, counting down.
ATGGTTTCCTGCTTTTACCAACTTTTTCATTTATTGACCAATTACCAGTCTGGATTTAATTACATAATGGGGTGTCTACCTTGCCTCTGAGGACCCCTGAAGACATGCTTTGTGCTTAAAGAAATCAGGTTTGCATAGCCACTGGAAGAGTCAACAATTACCCACCAAGTGGTTTATCTTATCACTAAAGGCAACACTAAAACAGCATCTCCTTAAGATCAGTTGTAGCACTCACAATCTTCCTTTCCCCCATTTCCTCAGAGATTCCTTTTTTTCCCCACTGTGTACTGGAAAAATCCCTGGAATGAGGGCCAAGATATCCAGGACTAGTTCTAGTCTCCCTAGAACTAGTTGTAAGCTGTCAGGCTAGTCTTTCAACTTCCTCTGTGTCAAATGGTAGGTAATGGTCAGCCCCATAAAACTGAATCAGCCTCTCTCTTCTGTCTGTCTGGGGGAGGAGGGGGACCTATCTTCCTTGCTGGCCTCTTATGGATCCTCCCCACCCACCCACTGATGTGGAAGCTTTCACAGCTGTTGCCCTATGGTCGCTGCTCCTGGACCCCCAAAATGGTGAGCTATGAGTGTGGCCATCCCTCGGCCAGACCCCACTGCAGCTTGTAACAGGCTGATTCCAGGGACCTGCCCTTGCACCCACTCAGTTCAAAGAAGGCTGCAGCATCTTCCTCTTTATCTACAACTTGCTATTTCTCTTTCTGTTTTCAAATTATGTACTTGAATTAGAAATGATAACATAAAATCTCAAGTTCAGTATTTATTCTATCGGATTCTTCCATTGAATGTGCTAAGAAGTGGACCCATTATTAAAGCAATAGGGGTTGAGACGGGAGAAGCAGAAAAACTTTTTTGTTGTTGTTTTTTAACCAAATGCAATATCCTTCATCTTCATTCCACTACTGTTTACCACTATGAACTTTGCATCAAGCAGCAAATAGTTAAGAGCCCAGGCTCTTGAAACACACGGACTAGATATGAATTTTTGCTATACCATTTACTAGTTGTTTGATCCTGGGTAAGTTGCTTTACTTCTTAATGCCTCAATTTTCTCCTCTGCATAATGGGGTTCATAGGAATACCCCCTCACAGGGTCTTTGAGGGATTAAATGGGTTAAAGCACTAAGCACTGTGTGAAACACAGTTGTTCAATAAAGAAACAACAACTAATATAACTATTGGTGTGAGGGAAAGAGAGAAAAGGGAAGAACAAAATGGTGATGGAAAACAGGCAACAGGAAAAAAGGGAGGGGCTCTGGAGTGGTGTAGAAGTAAAATGACAGATTTTGGCCTCCCTCAGCTCAAGTTCTGAATAGAAGCCACCTGAAACAGCTCTGGAAGTGTAATCTAATTTTTTAAATCTCAAAGACTTATTCTTTTGCAACTTGAAACTATATAAGTAAATAATCAATACGCTTCTCCTAAAACCAACCCCTGAGTTTTTCCAATTACTACTATTTTTACTAGCCACAGGTAAGGGTCATTGCATGTTCAACTGCATCTGTGGACTTTCGGGAAATCAAATAAAAGTAAAGAAAGTACTAATATCAAAGGCACATGGACAAATGAAAAAAACCAAAACTCTAATTTTCAATAGAGAACATTTGCAACAAAAGTCAGCTCACCTTTGCCAGAAGGAACTATAAATATCAAGCACAGTCTACAGCACATCTCTGACTTTACATTTGGAAAATCTGACATTTAAGTCTGTCGGTCCAGGCAGAGACTGATGTAGCTGCTTGTGTAGGCAGGTAATGCCATATCAAGGATGATCACCTAATTACCACTTGTTGCTTAAGTCCACCTGGGCACCAAACAGCCTATGAAGGCCCAAGGACACATCCACTGAATTCATGAGCCGAATGCAGAAGGACAGTCTTGAAAAGAAAGCCCAATCTATTTCCTAAAATCTTTCCTCAAGGGCTTCCCTGGTGGCGCAGTGGTTGAGAATCTGCCTGCCGACGCAGGGGATACGGGTTCGAGCCCTGGTCTGGGAGGATCCCACATGCCGCGGAGCAGCTGGGCCCGTGAGCCACAACTACTGAGCCTGCGCGTATGGAGCTTGTGCTCCACAACAAGAGAGCCCTGTGCATTGCAATGAAGAGTGGCCCCTGCTCGCTGCAACTAGAGAAAGCCCATGCACAGAAATGAAGACCCAACACAGCCAAAAATAAATAAATAAAAAATTTTAAAAAAAAAAAAAAAAAAAAAAATTTTTCCCTAAA